>NC_053024.1:348867178-349167178 GCF_003073215.2 Triticum urartu | reverse complement strand
CTGTAGTCATCCTAGCGTTCTCTGCTGCTAGGTCCGCTTTAGCCTGAGTTATCTAATCCTTCATGTTTGCAATCTCCGCATTGTGTTGGTCCCGGGCTACTGCGTCCACCTCAGCGGCCATCAATGTTGCCAAAGTGTCGAACAGATCAGACAGAACTTGAGCTGGAGGCAGCGCAGAGCCCCTGCTCCCACCGGCATTGCTGTCGCTGAACCGGAGAGCATTGCCGCGGCGGTTGATGAGTGGTGTGCTGATTGTGTACCGGCCATGAAGATAGCGACCCGGTTTGGCAGACCGAGGGGGTCCGGAATACTGTTGCCATCGGAACCTCCGCTAATCCGACCGTCCTGCAACTGATACAGCGATTCGGTCTCTCCAGTTGAAGACTCGTCGTCAGAGCAGACAACGGTTTCTCCATCAGACGCCGGTCCATCCTCATATTCCGCTCCATGGATGACACCTACGAAAACATGCCTTGCCGCGGGCTGAACCGGGGAAGGGCTTGCACGCTGAGCCATCTCGATGATGTCGGTGCAGGTGTCCGACTCAGGGCCTGGTTCGCCGATCTTGCCGTTGAAGACGTGAATCCCACCAAAGGGGACCCGGTACCCGTATTCGATTGAAACGGCCTCGAGACCCCATCCTGCGTCGTCGATGTAGAGCTTGCCACGACAACTCTTCGTCATCCGGCCCACGGTGTATCCCTTGAGTCCATCAAAGCTGCCCTTCAAGAACTCGAAACCATCGTGCGATAGCCCCACGGTGGGCGCCAACTGTCGTGGGTTTGTCACGACAGATGTCCTTGTGAAAGGACTTAGTCGTGGAGCCATCGTTATGGGTTAGCTTAAAGGGGTTAAACCGGACAAGGGGACACGAGGGGTTTTATACTAGTTTGACCCCTTCGATGAAGGTAAAAGCCTACGTCTAGTTGTGATTGGTATTGCTAGGGTTTCGATGACCAAGGAGCAAATCCGCTTGCCTGGATCTCGAGTTGTTGTCTGTTGCCCTCAAACCGCGGTCGGGTCGTCCCTTTATATACATAGGCTGACGCCCGCCGGTTTATAGAGTCCCGAGGCCGGATCATAGAAGTGTCCAGCTCGGTCTCTATTCCTCTAACTTACAATGCAAGTTACACGACAGAGTCGGTTTACATCTACAAGCTTTAACCCGCCTTTGGGCCTTGGCCCTTCGTAAAGCACCACCATCTTCACATCTTCATGGGCTTCTATATTCATGGAGCTAACCCGGCCACTCCGAGCTGGTTTACCTCCAGTAATCATATCCCCAATAGTACTCGAGTGCAGTACAGGCACGGAGCAGGCGTTACATGTCATCGTTTGAGAGGCAGACGGCAACGAGCTCGAGGTGCTTCAGTCGTGGTAGAATAAGAGCGGGTGCGTCATTAAGGGGGGAATGGCAGTTCCTGAACTTGGCAACCCGTAGCGTGGGCGCGAGGCGGAGTGCGAATGTTGGCAGCGACCGCATATGCCCATCACCAAAAGTGAGCTCCTCGAGTTGATCTAGGGTTGGGGATCGGAATCAGTCATCAAGCTTGGCTCGGTCCTTGCCGTTGGAATAGAACTTGCCCATTCTAAGGCCTCTGGTTGGGCCAAGGTGACTGCCGAGGATCTTGGGGAACGCATCCAAGCTTTTGGGATAGCCATGGCAGAGCTCGTGGGTGTCGATGAGGTCGAGAGGGCTGGACTTCCATAGGGGGTGCCACCCCTGGGAAAGGACGAGCGTCCACGCCCCATATTTAATTGGGAGGAGGGATATGATGACTGTGAACATATCATCGGGGAGGCTGCTGATGAAGTCTAGGCCTACTGGAGTCGCTTGCGGTTCTAGCTCGCCCCGCCTCCGCTTGTTGGCAGCCCCGTTCTCCACCTCCGGAGTCTCCTTGTCAGCGGCGCTTTCTGATAGAAATGGGAGTACAGGGAATATTTAGTTAAAACAGGGCAATAGAAAAGTGTATTGGTAATTAGAAGTTATTAGGTAGGAATATAGTAAGAAAAGGGAATAACGGTTGGTTGCTTAAATACTACACAATTCATTTGACATTGCTGGGTAAGTCAACAAGTAGATAGTTGAAAAGAAAACTTACTTCGAACAAAGTCTGGACGGATGATTTTGTCGGGGAAGTTAGCATATATCTCATGACCAGTCCCTTTTATGTGCAATGCAATTTTAGTGCCAACTTTCAGTATATAAAACTTAGAAATTTATTTCCAAAAGCCAATGCCAAAATAGGACTCGCCACGTTCATCAAGTCTTGCAGTAGCAACGATTGTAAATCCATGGTTTGTGTGCAGTATGACATCCGTGCAGTCTTGATCTATGTAAAGGGAAAGATTGTGCACTACATAATCTTTTGCATAGCAAGGGATGCAGTGCAGAAAACAGTAGGATTGTTAAAGAAAATATGGTAACATGCAAATATGAGCCCAAATTGAAAGAATTGTACAACAGTTGAAATCGAAGGACAAAAATCTATAATTAAACAGATAGGGTAAACATGATGTCATGGAAATATGAGAGTAATCGAAAGAACAATACATCATTAATTTGCCTAATATAGAAAGAAGAGGGGGGAAATCCCCTTTGACGTATATGGTGCATGTGGCACCTTTTATCCAAATGTAGCAATATTTAGAATATGTTCAGGAAAGTAGGCCATGCCAACCGATTTAGGGTGAGATTGAACATACCGCGCGCGTCCTCAAGTTATCTGGTACGGTGAGATGGAATCTCTGGCGGAGGTCGCAAAGTCCTGATGTGTCGGCGCACTGTACATTCTATGAATGAAAGAAAACCCTCAAAACAGCTCAAATAAAAATGAATTCACGGCGATTTCCGTCGGGTGATTAAAGGAGGCAGATGAACTGGTATAAGAGATGAGATAATATCTCATTAAATTAGTTACCTTGTCATCCATTAGAAAGAACCCTTAGTACGGTAGATTCCCCAACCGAGCGGAGCTGGGTCGACCGCGAGCAGCGTCGAGAAAGTTGATGGCGATAGGCGGCGGCAAGCGAAAGTGGCGAAATGCGGTGGGCTTTGCCGGCAGCCTGGCAGCGGTGGTAGGCGTTGAGCTAAGTGTTTACCGCCGCGATAGGCGATGACATGGCATAGACGCGGAGGAGCTTGTGCATGTGTGAATGGGGGCTGGAGGGGGTGGCAGGCTAGGTGAGGGTTTTTGTGACGTGGGGATGGTGAGGGTTTTCTTTTTTGAATTGGGTGGTGAGGGTTTTCTGTCTCACAAAGAATTTTGGAGGCGGCGGTTTGCTAGAGCGAACCATGTGTGATTGACGCAATAGGAAAAATGAAAGTCACTACACACGGTTCCAATTTTGGGAACCGTGTGTGATTGACGTACTACCTCCGTCCTGGTTTATTGGCCCCCCTTTGTAATTTTGACCAAATGTTTAACTAAGAAATGTTTATGCATGTCACCAAAAATTATATCATTGAACACTATGCTCAAATACCTATCCAACGATATATTTTTTGCTGACCTGCACTAACATTTTGTCAGTTAAACCTTTGGTCAAAATTTAACACAAATTACAAAGGGGACCAATAAACCAAGACAGAGGTAGATTCCATCAACCGAACTGGTTGCATCCATATCCCACGGTTAGACATAAGTAAACATAGATTAAACATACCCAGACATAGATAATAAGCGTACACGTACATAAGCATAGTTCAAACATAAGTACATAGTTCAACTGTCATTAAGCATACTCAAGCGTAGATAGTTCGATCCATCCCACATCTCATCTCACATGCTGACACGATCCTGAAGCTTCTCCAGGTACTCGGCGTATGCGCTGTGCGCCACCCTGCGAGAATACTTCTGCTTGAAGGAGCCAATGGCCCATCCTCTTGCATGTGTTAGAACACTTAGATACATGTCATGAAGCTTGTGGTTGCAAAATGGGCATCGATAGCCGCCGCTCCAGGTCCTAATACGCCTGTTATGCATTCCCGCATAAACCTCCCTCAGGATTTGCCTCTTGTACCTCCTCTGGACATCTTCATCCTCGTTGTCCACATCATCAGACAGCACCTATACAATTAGTAAAACAAATTTGGCATCAAATCAATGATTACATGTCGTGAAGTAGGATTAGGAATTTATGGCTATTTATTTATACATATCCAGAAATTATGGTTTGATTTTTAAGCACAGTCGTCAAAATGTAGGTCATTCAAAATAATGGCACAAACATATGTAGGTCATTCAAAATCAATTGTCAAGTCATGGCTAGGAATTATTAGCGCAAACACTAACCCTAGTTGGATTACTAGCAGAAATCATTTGCACAGATGAAACAACTAATCACTTATCACTTGTCCCATTCAAACAATCAATACGCTACACGGATCTAACGAAACGTACTCAGATTTCATGGATTGGGAGAACATAACCATAGGATTTCTATTCCAGAAAGGGGGAGGCAGGAGTAACCAGAGAAACCATATGATCTATTTGACACATAAATGGGTATAGATGACTAACCAGCTTTCCGTCATCGTCGGAGTCGTCGCCGGACCGTCGTTGGAGTCATCGCCGGAGTGGTCGTCGGAGTCATCGCCGGGGTCGTCACCAGAGTCAGTGTGGAACTCTGCCTCCGGCTGTGGAAGCTCGACGACATCACGGTGCAGTGATAACTCGCCGGCGGTGACGGCAATGTAACACCCACGATGCGGCTATATCTCCCATGTGTCGAGGCACGACTTAGAAGCATAATCGCATGGTGGTTTAGTCGCAAGTGGGGTAATCTTCACACAATCCCATGTACTGAATAACAAAGGGATAAAGAGTTGGCTTACAATCGCCACTTCACACAATTAACATGTTAAACATACATCATCCAGAGTACAATCAAGGTCCGACTACAGAACCAAAATAAAAGAAGACAACCCCAAATGCTAGATCCCCGATCGTCCCAACTGGGCCCCACTACTGATCAACCGGAAAAGACATAAAACAAAGACCAAGATCTTCATCGAGCTCCCACTTGAGCTGGGTTGCGTCACCTGCACTGGTATCAACGGCACCTGCAACTGTTTGGAAGTATCCGTGAGCCACGAGGACTCAGCAATCTCACACCCGTGAGATCACGACTATTTAAGTCTATGTGTACGGTAGGATAGGGTAATGAGGTGGAGCTGCAGCAAGCACTAAGCAAATATGGTGGCTACATACGCAAATATGAGCGAGAAGAGAAGCAACGCAACGGTCGAGAAGATGGAAATGATCAAGAAGTGATCCTAAAACTACTTACGTTCAAACATAACACAAGAACCGCGTTCACTTGTAACGCCCTCGATGCGGCTATATCTCCTACGTGTCGAAGCACGACTTAGAGGCATAACCGCATTGAAAGCAATGTCGCAAGTAAGGTAATCTTCACAACATCCCATGTAAATAAATAAAAGGGGAAAGGATACATAGTTGGCTTGCACTCGCCACGTCATACAAATACAAGAATAACATTACAATCATCCAAAACACTCATGGTCCGACTACGGTACCAAAATAAAGATCAACCCCCACATGCGACAAAGTCCCCGATCGCCCCAACTGGGCACCACTACTGATCATCTGGGAAAGACACATAGTAATGACGAGAGTCTTCATCGAACTCCCACTTGAGCTCAAGCGCATCGTCTGGAACGGTATCATCGGTACCTGCATCTGATTTGGAAGTAATCTGTGAGTCACAGGGACTTAGCAATCTCACACCCCCGCGATCAAGACTATTTAAGCTTATAGGTAAGGCAAGGTATGATGTGGAGCTGCAGCAAGAGACTAGCATATATGGTGGCTAACGTATTCGCAAAAGAGAGTGAGAAGAGAAGGCAAAAGCACGGTCGAACAACTATGATCAAGAAGTGATCCTAGAACAACCTACGTCAAGCATTACTCCAACACCGTGTTCACTTCCTAGACTCCGCCGAGAAGAGACCATCACGGTTACACACGCGGTTGATACATTTTAGTTAAGTTAAGTTTCATGTTATCTACAACCGGACATTAACAAATTCCCATCTGCCCATAACTATGGGCACGGCTTTCGAAAGTTCAAATCCCTGCAGGGCAGTCCCAACTTAGCCCATCACAAGCTCTCACAGTCAATGAAGGATATTCCTTCTCCCAAGACATTCCGATCAGGCTCGGCATCCCGGTTACAAGACATCCTCGACAATGGTAAAACAAATCCAACAACACCGCCCGAATGTGCCGACAAATCCCGATAGGAGCTGCACATATCTCGTTCTCAGGCACACTCAGATTGTCCAAACTTCCGGTAGGCCAGCCCAGAGTTGCCCCTGGTGGCCACCGGCGGCTGATGAGGTGGACCAACACTCAGAGCAGCACTGGCCCGGGGGGGTTTAAATAAATATGACCCTCGGGCTCGGGAAACCCAAGGGAAAAAGAGGCTAGGTGGCAAATGGTAAAACCAAGATTGGGCATTGCTGGAGGAGTTTTATTCAAGGCGAACTGTCAAGGGGTTCCCATTATAACCCAACCGCGTAAGGAACGCAAAATCCGGGAACATAACACCGATATGACGGAAACAAGGGCGGCAAGAGTGGAACAAAACACTAGGCATAAGGCCGAGCCTTCCACCCTTTACCAAGTATATAGGTGCATTAAGATAAACAAGATAATATAGTGATATTCCAACAATAAACAATGTTCCAACAAGGAATGAGCTCCAATCTTCACCTGCAACTAACAACGCTATAAGAGGGGCTGAGCAAAGCGGTAACATAGCCAAACAATGGTTTGCTAGGACATGGTGGGTTAGAGGTTTGACATGGCAATTTGGAAGGCATGATAAGCAAGTGGTAGGTATCGTAGAATAGTCATAGCAAAAGAGCGAGCATCTAGCAAGCAAAGATAGAAGTGATTTCGAGGGTATGATCATCTTGCCTGCAAAGTTGTCAGAGTTGACTTGGTCCTCGTAAGCGAACTCAACGGGATCCTCGTTCATGAACTCGTCTCCCGGCTCTACCCAAACAAGAACAACAAGCAAACGGAACACAATCAACCACGTGCAATGCTCAAACAACATGATGCAAACATGGTATGATATGTGGGATGCGGTATGTGATGCATATTCAAGATTTGACAAGGAATGATTGAACCTAGCCTCAACTTGGAAATCCAAGAGTGCCACTGGAAAGGTGAGGTGATTTCAGTTGAAATCGATATAAATATTACCGGAATCGGATGTACGCTTTGGAAATGGAAAGCAAAACAAATATAGCACCGGTCTGCGATAATCAGCAAGTGACCAACTAAATGCATCAAGATAAATATGCTACAGCACTCAAATATGACAACAAAATACATGGAAGGGATCCACTCATGATGCTTGACAAAAGATGAACACTGAGCTACGGCTAATTCATCCATTAAGAGGTTCAAACAAGCATGGCAAAAGTGCAAATGATAACAGGTTTCAGACATAGTGAAATTAACACAAGTCTAGAATTTATCATAAGGAAGCACACTTTAGAGCATGAAAACTACATGCTACAGGAACTTAACATGGAAAATCAAAGCATGGCATGAAGATACTCAAAGCACTTAACAAAAGTCCCTTAGTGACCTTGAGCCAAAAGGGATCAGAAAATACAATTGCAAGCATGTGAACATGGCAAAAACATAAACAGATCTCAGACTTGGTGAAAAACTGGAGCATGCAAATCAGTTAACGAGTAGGCATGTTTACGAGCTCGATGCACTGACTACAGAGCATAGCATGATAAACTAAGCATACATCCATCAATAATACATGGCATAGGAGCTAGACATGGCAATAACAACAACATAGCATGCACGGATCAATAGCAACATCCTTGGCAAAATCGCTAAACATGTCAACAATCTGCCAGGATTCACGATATAGCAAAAGTAGAGCTCGATTGACTCAAGCTAGGGTGCTCTATAAATGCAAACAAAGACATGGATGGATAGAGCACCACAATTTTAACAAAACATCCTTACTGATCATTCTCAAAAGAGGCACGTATCACTAGGAAATAACATGAACATATGGCATAACGACAAAATCAGGACAAGGACTTGGTGAAATTCTAAGTCCCTGAAATCAACATTACTGATTATGCTACTTTGCAAGCTTGTGATAGTCAACACAAGTATCACAAAAATACATGGCAAGCACCCCTGTAAATATGGCATGGCATATAACAAAACTCATGTAGAGCTCAAGATCATAGCATGTACACATTAATCATGGCAAAAAATGACAAAAAGCTATTTGATGAAACAGATCTGACAAATTCACCACATAGCTCTCTTCCAACAGCATTTCGGGCACCAAGATGAGCTCAAATGAAAATGATGCAATGAGATGAAATGATGTACTCGTCGAGACGAACATTTGATATGCTACATGCGTGAATCGGAGCTAAGGATGCAGAGTTACGACATGCCAAAGTTTGCAAAAAAATTAGGGTTTCAAGGGATAAAAGTCAATCGTCTCGAATCTGGATCTGGATCTGGCGCGCGACACTGTTCATCGGAGCGCGGACTTCGAGGCACCGCCGGAGTTAATGGAGACGGTCGTCGACGGAGTAGGAGGGAGAGGTGGCCGGGGTGCGCCGGCGACGAGGAGGCAGTGAGGAGGCGCCGCCGGTGACGAGGTGGCCGTGGGCGGCGCGGGCGCGGTCGCCGGAGTAGGTGGCGGCGCTCGCGGGCGGTGAGGAGCTCGCCGGCCGGAGCAGGTGGCGGGCGGCGACGCTGGTCGGGTCAGGCGGTGGCCGGCGTTGAGTCTGGGCGGCGACGCGGCGGCGCCGGGCGACGGGAAGGAGGCGGCGGCGTCGGGCGCGGGGGCGCGGCCCAGGAGGTGACGGGGAGGGCCGGTCGCGGGCCGGGATGGGCCGCAGCAGTGGTGGAGGTCAGCGGGCCATGTGGCAGGCGGTGATAGGCGCGGAGGCGGTGGCGGACACGTCCGGTGCGGAGCGGACACGTCCGGCGCGCGGAGAGGAGCGGGGCTAGGGTTTAGGGGTGGAATGGATCCGGATTTTTCGGGGAGAGGTCCTTTTTATAGGTAGGAGGAGCTAGGAGGCTCCAAATTGAGCACGGTTTTCGGCCATGCGATCGTGATCGAACGCTCTAGGTGATGGAGAGGGTTTAGGTGGGTATTGGGCCAAATTGGAAGGGTGTTGGGCTGCAACACAAACGAGGCCTTCTCGGTACCTCGGTTACCCGTTGGAGTATCAAACGAAGTCCAAATGGCACGAAACTTGACAGGCGGTCTACCGGTAGTAAACCAAGGCCGCATGAAAAGTCTCGGTCCAATCCGGAAATGTTTAACCCCCACACAAGAAAAGAGGTAGAAAGGGGCACCGGAGGAGATAGGAGCGCCGAAATGCAAAACGGACAATGGGGAAAATGCTCGGATGCATGAGACAAACACGTATGCAAATGCAATGCACATGATGACATGATATGAGATGCATGACAAAGGCAACAACACATGGAGACAAAAACCCGACACCGAGGAAAATAAAATAACTTAGGCCGAAAACGGCAAGAGTTGGGATACATATAAGGTAAATTACATCCGGGGTGTTACAACGCTCCACCACTACAAAAGGATCTCGTCCCGAGATCTAGGACTGGAAAAACGCCGGGTACTCAGAACGGAGGTGATCCTCGCATTCCCAGGTGGCTTCATGGTCGGAATGGTGTGACCACTTGACTTTGAGGAATTTGACTGACTTATTGCGAGTCTTGCGCTCAGTCTCTTCAAGAATAGCAACTGGGTGCTCATGATAAGGAAGGTCTTCTTGGAGATCAATGTCTTCAAAGTTGACGGTGCGGTCAGGGGTCTTGAAGCACTTACGGAGCTGAGAGACATGGAACACGTCATGCACATTTGCAAAGTTGGAGGGAAGCTCAAGTTGATAGGCGAGATCGCCTCTCTTGCTGACGATCTTGAAAGGACCCACCTATCTAGGGGCAAGCCTCCCTTTGATACCGAAGCGACGAGTACCTTTCATTGGAGAGACGCGGAGGTAAACATGGTCTCCGATCTCGAAAGCCAAATCATGATGCTTACTATCATAGTAGCTCTTCTGGCGCGATTGCGCTGCTTTGAGGTTATCACGAATGACTTTGCACATCTCCTCTGCCTCTGTGATCAAGTCATTTCCAAGAAGTTGACGTTCACCAGTCTCTGACCAGTTAAGACGAGTACGGCACTTCCTGCCATAGAGAATTTCAAATGGGGCCTTGCCCGAACTCGCTTGAAAGCTGTTGTTGTAGGAAAACTCAGCATATGGAAGACAATGTTCCCACTTCATACCGAAAGAGATAACGCAAGCCCTGAGCATATCTTCAAGAATCTGATTGACATGCTCGACTTGACTGCTAGTTTGAGGATGAAAAGCTGCGCTGAAACGGATGTTGGTGCCCATGGCCTTCTGAAAAGAATCCCAGAACTTGGAGGTAAAGATGCTGCCACGATCTGAAGAAATCAACTGCAGAATGCCATGGAAAGAGACAATCCGAGAGGTATAAAGCTCTACCAATTAAGTTGCAGTGATAGACTCTTTGATAGGCAGGAAATGAGCCACTTTAGTGAGTTTGTCGATGACAACGAATATAGCATCATTGCCACGCTTGGACTTTGTAAACCCAGTCACGAAGTCCATCTCAATGTGGTCAAACTTCCATTCTGGAATGGCAAGAGGTTGGAGGAGACCAGCTGGTCCTTGGTGTTCTGCCTTCACTCTTCTGCAGACATCACATTCATTCACGAACTGAGCAATCTCGCGCTTCATTCGAGTCCACCAATACGCCTGCTTGAGGTCCTGGTACATCTTCGTGCTTCCAGGGTGGATGGAGAGGAGTGAATTGTGAGCCTCGTTCATAATGACTTTACGAAGGTCACCTTTAGGCACAACAATGCGATCCTCGAAGAAGAGAGTATCCTTGTCATCAAGACGATAGCACTTGTACTTGGATTGACTCTTGGCAATCCCAATCTTCACCTTCTTCACCATAGCATCAAGAAGTTGAGCCTCGCGAGTATGATCTTCCAAAGTAGGAGAGACTTGAAGGTTGGCAAGGAAACCTTGAGGAACAACTTGCAGATTGAGTTTGCGGAAAGCTTCACAAAGCTTGGGTTGGTAAGGCGTGAGAATCAAACTGTTGCAGTAAGCCTTCCTGCTCAATGTGTCAGCAATTACATTGGCCTTGCCTAGAGTATATTCAATGCTCGGATTATACTCTTGAATCATTTCGACCCAACGAGTCTGCCTGAGGTTGAGATTAGGCTGAGTGAAGATGTACTTGAGACTCTTGTGGTCAGTGAAGATGTCCACTTTTCTTCCCAATAGGAGATGTCTACAAGTCAAAAGAGCATGCAAAACTGCCGCCAACTTGAGGTCATGAGTGGGGTAGTTCTTCTCGTTGGGCTTCAACTGGCGAGAGGTATAAGCCACAACTTTCTTCTCTTGCATCAACACTGCACCAAGACCTTGAAGAGAGGCATCGCAGAAGACCTCGAACGGTTTGGATTCATCAGGAGGAGTCAGAACTGGAGCAGTGACTAATTTCTCTTTCAGGGCGTTGAAAGCGATGTCACATTTAGGAGACCAAACGTACTTCACGTGCTTCTGGAGAAGGTTGGAAAGAGGCTTCGCGATCTTTGAGAAGTTCTCAACGAACCTTCGACAATAGCTTGCGAGACCAAGGAAGCTGCGGAGTTGCTTCACATTCTGAGGTGGTTCCCAATTCACAATTGCAGACACCTTCTCAGGATTCACCGCTATGCCCTTGGCAAAGATGATATGTCCAAGATAGAGAACCTCATTGAGCCAAAACTCGCACTTAGAAAACTTGGCGTAGAACTGATGTTCTCTGAGCTTATCGAGCACCAAACGTAAGTGCTTGGCATGATCTTCCTTGTTCTTGGAAAAGACCAAAATGTCATCGAGGTAGACCAAGACGAAGTCATTTGTGTAAGGGTTGAAGATGAAGTTCATCATGCGAGAGAAAGTTGGAGGAGTGTTGACGAGGCCAAAAGACATGACATTGTATTCATATGAACCATAGCTTGTTCTGAATGCCGTCTTGGGGATATCTTGCTCACGAATTCGAATCTGGTGATAGCCCATACGGAGATCAAGCTTGGAGAATACTTGAGCACCTTTGAGTTGTTCAAACAGCTCATTGATGTTGGGACATGGGTACTTGTTCTTTATAGTCTTCTTGTTCAATGGACGATAGTCAACACAAAGTCGGTCTGTTCCATCCTTCTTCTTCATAAAAAGAACTCCACAACCCCACGGAGAAGAACTAGGTCGGTTGAGACCCATTCGCTCTTGAATATCGAGTTGCTTCTTCGGCTCCTTCAACTCTTCAGGTCCAAGCTTGTAAGGATGTTTGCAAACAGGTCCCGTGCCAGGCTCAAGATCGATGACAAATTCAACTGGCCGGTGTGGAGGCATTTCTGGAAGCTCTTCTGGAAAGACGTCTTGATATTCGCAAATGACTGGAATTTGAGAGATGGCATCCAGTTCACCCTTCTCATTGAGAGAAAACAGACGGATGGTATTATCCCGAGCGGCAAAGACAATTACATCCTTAGACGAATGAGTCAATTGAATCTGCCTGGCGGCACAATCGAGGTGAGCCTTGTGCTTAGAAAGCCAGTCCATTCCAAGAATAAGATCAATATCCGAGTTACCAAGGACCATTGGAGAAGCCAGAAACTTGAAATCACCCATCATGATAGAAACATCCGGAATCTCGTAGTTTGCGAGCAAACATTTACCCGGTGAGACAACTGCTAACGGTTTATGCAAAACTTGAGAAGACAACTCATGCTTAGATGCAAAAGGTCTTGAGATGAAACAATGCGATGCACCAGTGTCAAAAAGTACTTTTGCAGGAACATCATTAACAGGAAGGTTACCCATGATGACATCTGACGAGTCCTCTGCCTGAGCTGCGTTCATCAAGTTAACCTTGGCGTGCTTGGGGTTATGCTTGACCACAGCTGTACTTGCCGATCTCACAGGAGGAGGAGGAGGGAGACGCCTCTGATTGAAGCATTTGTTGGCATAGTGACCCTTCTGTTGGCACTTGTTGCACGTGATCTCCGAGAGCGGACAGTGATACGAAGCACTTGATCTTGGAGCTTGAGACGAAGTCTTGTTCTGAAAGCCAGGGTTGGGTGGGTGGGAAGATCCACTGCCACCTTTGCTCTTCTGATGATAAGGCTGACGGAACGGAGGAGGAGGAACCCAATACTTCTGCTGCTTAGCCACTTGAGTTGAGGAAGAAGGAGTTGCATCTCTGACTCGCTTCTTGGAAGCATCGCACTTCAGTTGAGCAGTCTCTTGCTTCATTGCCATGTTGTAAAACTCATCATACCTCTTGGGCTCAAAGAGGACGAGAGCTAGCTGGATTTCTTCTCTGAGACCACCCCTGAACTGGTATATCATGCTCTTCTCATCAGGGATGTCCTGCTTAGCAAAACGGGCGAGCTTCTGAAATATGATGTTGTACTGGTAAACAGACATAGTGCCTTGCTTCAGGTTGTGGAATTCATCACGCTTGCTTTCAACCACACTCTGAGGAATATGATGAGCTTTGAAGTCTTGACAGAATTCATCCCAGGTAATTGCACGGCCTCCTCTAGAATCTTTGTACTACTGAAACCACTCTGCAGCTTGGTCTTTGAGTTCGAAGGAGGCGAACTTGACAAAGTCCTCAGGCCTGACGTTACTGCACTCAAAATGCTTGCATATGTCCACGAGCCAATCATCAGTGTCTGTTGCCTCAACACAATTGCTGAAGGTCTTTGGCTGGTTAGCAAGGAACTGGTTGAGTGTAGCAAACTGATTCTGATTGTTGACATGGCCCTGGTTCCCTTGGTTGCGCTCTTGAAGAAGTTGCATGATCAGCTGCGTGTTTGCATTGGTAGCGGCCATCACAGCTTGCCATGCCTCCGGAGGTGGAGGTGGTGGTGGCGGATCCTGATTCTGATTCTGATTGTTGCCCTTAGTGGGAGCCATCCTGAAGAGGGTGACATCCGTTAGCATATTGACAGGCAAAAATCCAAGCTGAATCGAACGGATTGAAATTTGCAACATATAGTCTTCACATCCGAACAAAATGAACGAATGCATTCCGATTGAAATGGTCACATATCCATAAATTGAGGAGCCACTTAGAATTGGGGTAGAAGAAAAACAACAAGGTACGGACAAGAACGAATACTAGGTGAGGATTACCCAAACCCAAACCAAATATCCGCGGAAGAAGAACTAGAGCTACAAGAATTCCCACCTATGAAACTCCCGAACCTTTCCGGTTATGCAATCAGGTGTTGGGGATACAGGGGAAGCATAATATCTCACCCAAATCTAGCAAATCCTACATCCAGCTGTATCCATCCTTCAACACATAACCGAGAAACCTTCGGAAATCATTTACCTCAACCTTCGAAAAGCATCTGTTATACAAGTTATGGCAATACTCCCAAACTCCCGCCCCAGTACTGGGTGGCGTCGGGGTTATCTCACCAACAACTGCATAAAAGATATTTTCGATGTCGGCGAAACTCAGGTATTCCAGAATCTCAATGATAAAATTGTGACGACAACACCTCGGAGCTCAACTCCCCGGGACACTGCCACAACCCCTAAATGACAGGAGGCACCAAGGACAATGTTCTCGTCACAAATCGATCGGAACGATTCCAAGATACCCGCATGATCCTAAAAAAATTTAGTGAAATTTGAGAAGAGAAGAGTCAAAACTCTACGTCAAGATGCCTCACCAGAGCGATGAAAGGACTGGGGAGTAAAAATAATTCCTAACTCTCTGATATATATAATTCCTAAATGACTCAAAACATTTTTCTAGACTCAACAACGCCAACAATTCGATCAAGCAGGGGGCTCCTAAGGTCGGGGAAGGCTCTGATTACCAACTTGTAATGCCCTCGATGCGGCTATATCTCCTACGTGTCGAAGCACGACTTAGAGGCATAACCGCATTGAAAGCAATGTCGCAAGTAAGGTAATCTTCACAACATCCCATGTAAATAAATAAAAGGGGAAAGGATACATAGTTGGCTTACACTCGCCACGTCATACAAATACAAGAATAACATTACAATCATCCAAACCACTCATGGTCCGATTACGGTACCAAAATAAAGATCAACCCCCACATGCGACAAAGTCCCCGATCGCCCCAACTGGGCACCACTACTGATCATCTGGGAAAGACACATAGTAATGACGAGAGTCTTCATCGAACTCCCACTTGAGCTCAAGCGCATCATCTGGAACGGTATCATTGGTCCCTGCATCTGGTTTGGAAGTAATCTGTGAGTCAAGGGGACTCAGCAATCTCACACCCTCGCGATCAAGACTATTTCAGCTTATAGGAAAGGCAAGGTATGATGTGGAGCTGCAGCAAGCAACTAGCATATATGGTGGCTCACTATTCACAAAAGAGAACGAGAAGAGAAGGCAAAAGCATGGCGGAACAACTATGATCAAGAAGTGATCCTAGAACAACCTACGTCAAGCATTACTCCAACACCGTGTTCACTTCCCGGACTCCGCAGAGAAGAGACCATCACGGTTACACATGCGGTTGATTCATTTTAATGAAGCTAAGTTTCATGTTATCTACAACCGGACATTAACAAATTCCCATCTGCCCATAACCGCGGGCACGGCTTTCGAAAGTTCAAATCCCTGCAGGGGAGTCCCAACTTAGCCCATCACAAGCTCTCACGGTCAACGAAGGATATTCCTTCTACCAAGACATTCCGATCAGGTTCGGCATCCCGGTTACAAGACATCCTCGACAATGGTAAAACAAATCCAGCAACACCGCCCGAATGTGCCGACAAATCCTGATAGGAGCTGCACATATCTCGTTCTCAGGGCACACTCGGATTGTCCAAACTTCCGGTAGGCCAGCCCAGAGTTGCCCCTGGTGGCCACCGGCGGCTGACGAGGTGGACCAACACTCAGAGGAGCACTGGCCCGGGGGGGTTTAAATAAAGATGACCCTCGGGCTCGGGAAACCCAAGGGAAAAAGAGGCTAGGTGGCAAATGGTAAAACCAAGGTTGGGCATTGCTGGAGGAGTTTTATTCAAGGCGAACTGTCAAGGGGTTCCCATTATAACCCAACCGCGTAAGGAACGCAAAATCCGGGAACATAACACCGATATGACGGAAACTAGGGCGGCAAGAGTGGAACAAAACACTAGGCATAAGGCCGAGCCTTCCACCCTTTACCAAGTATATAGGTGCATTAAGATAAACAGGATAATATAGTGATATCCCAACAATAAACAATGTTCCAACAAGAAACGACTTTCAATCTTCACCTCCAACTAACAACGCTATAAGAGGGGTTGAGCAAAGCGGTAACATAGCCAAACAATGATTTGCTAGGACATGGTGGGTTAGAGGTTTGACATGGCAATTTGGTAGGCATGATAAGCAAGTGGTAGGTATCGTAGCATAGGCATAGCAAAAGAGCGAGCATCTAGCAAGCAAAGATAGAAGTGATTTCGAGGGTATGATCATCTTGCCTGCAAAGTTGTCAGAGTTGACTTGGTCCTCGTAAGAGAACTCAATGGGCTCCTCGTTCACGAACTCGTCTCCCGACTCTACCAAACAAGAACAACAAGAAAACGGAACACAATCAACCACGTGCAATGCTCAAACAACATGATGCAAACATGGTATGATATGCGGGATGCGGTATGTAATGCATATGCATGATTTGACAAGGAATGATTTAACCTGGCCTCAACTTGGAAATCCAAGAGTGCCACTAGAAAGGTGAGGTGATTTCGGTTGAAATCGATATAAAGATCACCGGAATCGGATGCACTGTTTGGAAATGGCAAGCAAAACAAATATGGCACCGGTCTGCGATAATCAGCAAGTGACCAACTAAATGCATCAAGACAAATATGCTACAGCACTCAAACATGACAACAAAATACATGGCAGGGATCCACTCATGATGCTTGACAAAAGATGAACACTGAGCTACGGCTACTTCATCCATTAAGAGGTTCAAACAAGCATGGCAAAAGTGCAAATGATAACAGGTTTCAGACATAGTGAAATTAACACAAGTCTGGAATTTATCATCAGGAAGCACACTTTAGAGCATGAAAACTACATGCTACAGGAACTTAACATGGCAAAGCAAAGCTTGGAATGAAGCTACGCAAAGCATTTAACAAAAGTCCCTTAGTGACCTTGAGCCAAAAGGGATCAGAAAATACAATTGCAAGCATGTGAACATGGCAAAAACATAAACAGATCTCAGACTTGGTGAAAAACTGGAGCATGCAAATCAGTTAACGAGTAGGCATGTTTACGAGCTCGATGCACTCACTACAGAGCATGGCATGACAAACTAAGCATACACCCATCAAGAATACATGGCATAGGAGCTAGAAATGGCAAGAACAACAACATAGCATGCATAGATCAATAGCAACATCCTCGGCAAAATCGCTAAACATGTCAACAATCTGCCAGGATTCACGATATAGCAAAAGTAGAGCTCGATTGACTCAAGCTAGGTTACTCCATAAATGCAAACAAAGACATGGATGGATAGAGCACCACAATGTTAACAAAACATCCTTACTGATTATTCTCAAAAGAGGCACGGATCACTAAGAAACAACATGAACATATGGCATAACGACAAAATCAGGACAAGGACTTAGTGAAATTCTAAGTCCCTGAAATCAGCATTACCGATTACGCTACTTTGCAAGCTTATGCTAGTCAACACATGTATCACAAATATACATGGCAAGCACCCCTGTAAAGATGGCATGGCATATAACAAAACTCATGTCGAGCTCAGGATCATACCATGCACACATTAATCATGGCAAAAATGACAAAAAGCTATTTGATGAAACAGATGTGACACCACATAGCTCTCTTCCAACAGCATTTCGGGCACCAAGATGACCTCAAATGAAAATAATGCAATGAGATGAAATAATGTACTCATCGAGACGAACATTTTGATATGCTACACACGCGAATCGGAGCTACGGATGCAGAGTTACGACATGCCAAAGTTTGCAAAAAATTAGGGTTTCAGGGGATAAAAGTCAACCGTCTCGAATCTGGATCTGGATCTGGCGCGCGACACTGTTCACCGGAGCGCAGACTTCGAGGCATCGCCGGAGTTAATGGAGACGGCCGTCGACGGAGTAGGAGGGAGAGGTGGCCGGGGTGCGCCGGCGACGAGGAGGCGGCGCCGGCGACGAGGTGGCCGCGGGCGGCGCGGGCGCGGTCGCCGGAGTAGGTGGCGACGCTCGCAGGCGGCGAGGAGCTCGCCGGCCGGAGCAGGTGGCGGGCGGCGATGCTGGTCGGGTCGAGCGGTGGCCGGCGTTGAGTCCGGCCGGCGGCGCGCCATCGCCGTGCGACGGGAAGGAGGCGGCGGCGGCGGGCGCGAGGGCACGGCCCAGGAGGCGACGGGGAGGGCCGGTCACGGGCCGGGACGGGCTGCGGCGGCGGTGGAGGTCGGCGGGCCACGTGGCAGGGGGTGATAGGCGCGGAGGCGGTGGCGGACGCATCCGGTGCGGAGCGGACACGTCCGGCGCGCGGAGAGGAGCGGGGCTAGGGTTTAGGGGTGGAATGGATCCGGAATTTTTGAGGAGAGGTCCTTTTTATAGGTAGGAGGAGTTAGGAGGCTCCAAATTGAACACGGTTTTCGGCCACGCGATCGTGATCGAATGCTCTAGGTGATGGAGAGGGTTTTGGGCCAAATTGGAAAGGTGTTGGGCTGCAACACAAACGAGGCCTTCTCGGTCCCTCGGTTACCCGTTGGAGTATCAAACGAAGTCCAAATGGTACAAAACTTGACAGGCGGTCTACCGGTAGTAAACCAAGGCCGCATGACAAGTCTCGGTCCAATCCGGAAATGTTTAACCCCCACACACGAAAAGAGGTAGAAAGGGGCACCGGAGGAGATAGGAGCACCGAAATGCAAAACGGACAATGGGGAAAATGCTCGGATGCATGACACGAACACGTATGCAAATGCAATGCTCATGATGACATGATATGAGATGCATGACAAAGGCAACAACACACGGGGACAAAAACCCGACACCGAGGAAAATAAAATAACTTAGGCCAGAAACGGCAAGAGTTAAGATACATATAAGGTAAATTACATCCGGGTGTTACATCACTTCCCGGACTCTGGCGAAAAGAGACCATCACGGCTACACACGCGGTTGATGCATTTTAATGAAGTCAAGTATCAAGTTCTCTACAACGGGACATTAGCAAATTCCCATCTGCCACATAACCGCGGGCACGGCTTTAGAAAGTTCAAAACCCTGCAGGGGTGTCCCAAATTAGCCCATCACAAGCCCTCACGGTCAACGAAGGATATTCCTTCTTCCGGGAAGACCCGATCAGTCTCGGAATCCCGGTTACCAGACATTTCGACAATGGTAAAAAAAGACCAGCAAGACCGCCCGATGCGCCGACATCCCGATAGGAGCTGCACATATCTCATTCTCAGGGCAACACCGGATGAGCACTCTGTACAACTAAAATCAGCCCTCAAGTTTCCCCGAGGTGGCGCTGCAAAGGACTCTAGTTCGGACCAACACTTAGAGAAGCACTAGCCCGGGGGGTTAAAATAAAGATGACCCTCGGGTTGGCCGACCCAAGGGAAGGGTAATAGGTTGTTAGGAAAATGTAAAACCAAGGTTGGGCCTTGCTGGAGGAGTTTTATTCAAAGCAAACTGTCAAGGGGTTCCCATAACACCCAACCACATAAGGAACGCAAAATCAAGGAACATAACACCGGTATGATGGAAACTAGGGCGGCAAGAGTGGAAAAAAAACACCAGGCATAAGGCCGAGCCTTCCACCCTTTACCAAGTATATAGATGCATTAATTAAAATAAGAGATATTGTGATATCCCAACATATCCATGTTCCAACATGGAACAAACTTCAGCTTCACCTGCAACTAACAACGCTATAAGAGGGGCTGAGCAAAGCGGTAACTTAGCCAACCAACGGTTTGCTAGGAAAGGTGGGTTAGAGGCTTGACATGGCAATATGGGAGGCATGATATAACAAGTGGTAGGTAGCGTGACATAGCGATAGAACAAACAACTAGCAAGCAAAGATAGAAGTGATTTCGAGGGTATGGTCATCTTGCCTGAGATCCTGCAAGGAAGAAGAACGAGTCCATTAAGAAGACAAGCGGACGTAGTCGAACGAATCCTCACAGCTCCGGAATGAAACCGAAGCTAATGAGAGAAGCAACCCGGAAAGAAGCAAGCAACATAGTAAACAACTATCACATAAACACGGCATGATGCACAACCAAGTATGATGCATGTCCGGTTTAATGAGGCATGGCATGGCAAAGTGCACAAACAATACTACAAATTAATTGGAGCTCAATATACAACGAGTTGCACATTGACGAAACACCACATGACTTATTTAGTTCTCTCTCGGTTATGTACCCAACAATATTAAATGTTGTTAAACATGGCAAGAGGTGAAGCCTAAGTAAACTACACATTTTAGGCAAGTTTAAATGAGGCTAGAACAACAAACAACAAGTCTGGAAAAATCCCCATGTGCATATTTTAAAAGTTGCTATTGTTCTGCCCTATACACAATTTTAGAGTTGTTAAACATGCAAAGTAATGCTACCGCGTTAATCTGTGCATTTTTCTACTCCATTTACATATAAAGTTTATTAAATTTGGAGCTACGATTATTAAGTCATGAAATAAAGCATTTTAACATGGCATTTAAGCAAAATTAAACAAACAGCAAGTTTGAACATGTTTAACATGGATAAAAGTTGCAAATTATGAAACTAGACAAAATTCTGAGCATTTTACATATATGACATGTACTATTTGGATGCGTGGATATTTAGTTATTCACAAATCAAAATGATGGCATTTCTGTAAATAAGAATGCACTAGAAAATGCTAAAATACATAGACAGGGAAAAAATATGCACGGGCCGGATTGCAACACAGTGCAGCGGCCCAGAAGCGAATGAGGCCTCAGTGGCTGTGGGTGTGTGCGGGCAAAAGAAAAAAATGAAAACAAAGGGGAGTGGGTTTCTAACCCAGGATCTCCTGCAGGTTTGACACCATGGTGAACCAGTCGAGCTAGGATGCAAGTGTGATGTAGGATGGGTTCAGCACTAGATGGCACGTCCTCTGGGACTATTCTGAACTGAAGAATCACGAACAGATAGCAAAACCGAAAAGATTATAGGGGCGCCTGGGATCTGAACCCAAGATCCCCTGGACATATTCGTGGTGCGCTAGCCACTGCGCAGCTGTAGAACTATTGTACAAATAGGGATTCAGACTTAGACAAACGGAAGGAGGACGAGCCTTTCTTCTACATGGCGGACGACTATCCATCGCTGTCGACACGAACAAGCAGCGGCGACTGCTGCGGCCATCACGCGCTGGCGGGCGTGCGGAAAAGGCTTGCGGTGGCTGTGGTGGGACGTGTGTAATTATGCAGGAAGGGCGTGAGCGCGTGGAGCTGCAGTAGCTTGCGCGTGCACGTGCGCAGAGGGAGCAGAGCAACCTCGTCGGTGACCAAAGTGACGGCGGAGACCATCGAAGCAGAGGAGCACCGGTGGGGGGTGCAGGTGTACACAGGGATGCTAGCGTGCGCGCGAGGGAAGAGCGGCAAGGAGAAGCAGGGTAAGCGGCAGCAAGACCTGCTCGAGCACGAGCATGGCTCAGCTCGGGCGATGGCGACGCGAGGCAATCGGTGAAGCTGCCGGGTGCAGCGGCGAGTGTGTGCGTGGTGCAGTGGAGCGTGAGGGGCTCGGGTTTTGGGTGTGTGTCTGTGTGTGCATGTTGTGGAGGCACTGAGTGTAGGTGCTCACGTGCATGGCCATGGCATGGATCAGGCGAGGCCTACGGGTGTTCAAACATCTAGAGGAAGAAACTGAGAGGAATGGGCGTTACCCAGCTCACCATAGTGCACTGCGAGGTCGACGGAGATGCGCCGGAGATGACGGGAGGGAGCTCTGAACTTGGCGAAATTTCTGCCCGTGGCGGAAGAGGAAGCAGAGGAGGAAGACGGTGATGAACTTGGCGTCTCCGTCCTTGGATCGCAGTGGGAACAGGTTCGTGGAGGCGTCGCGAGGATGGAGAGGTACCGCCGAGCGGAGCTACGCCGGAGACGAGCTTCGGCCCGTCCCGGACATGGCGTCGGGGGCGGAGGAAGAAGCATTTGGGTGCCCGCTTACCTGTTGGCGGCGCGGAGGAGGGAAGGAGGAGGAACGAGGAAACCCTAGGGGATCGCAACGACGGCTAAATAGGAGGGAGGAAGGGCGGGCGTGGAGCTCGGGCGTCCATGGTGGCCATGTGCAGCGTGGTGCTCTGTTTTACTGTGGGAGATGAAAAACCATGCGAGGTGGAAGAAAAGGTGAGGTTGGAGGGAATGACAGGCGGGCCCGGAGGTGTGCATTGAGCAAACTTACCAAGGGGAGGGGAGCAGAGGTCAGACATGGGCTGGGCTAAGGTGGCTACTGCTGGGCCGCGCTGAAAGTTGGGCCGCTGCTCTCTCTCCCTTCTCCCATTTCTTTCCTTTCAACTATTTTACTAGGCAGTAAAATACCAAGGAAAACCCAGGGAGTTAGGGGAGGGGCATGAGAGATATAAGAATATCCCCAAGATGCTGAAATTATGCACTATTTGAAATAACTTGTTTGGGCATTTTTTAGAGAAAGAAAATTATCGCAAGTTTGAATTAGATTCAAACTTGAGGCAATTATGATTCCAACCAAATCAAGTCCAAAAGAGCTGAAAATTTGAAAGAGAGGTTGTCTTCATGGTGTAGGGAATATAGAAATATAGTGAACATTAATCTAGAGCAGAAAATGCCACTAGAGAAATAATTGAAAGAAAGGGAAAAGGAGATGTTTGGATGGGATAGATACTTGGGTGAACTTGATGAATTGTTCCTGGTATGTGCATGGAACAAAAATGAGGTGGATATAAGAATAAGAGGGGTTCATACAAGAACACATAACAAAACTTAAATATGCAAACCAAGGCATGATGATCATGATGCAATGCAAAAAAAATGACAAGGCACTCAACATGATCATGGCATAAACATATAGGAATGAAAAATGCGAAACAATTATGATAATGCAACAAACATAATAAACACATGACGACAACGAAAACATGGAAGGCGTCTGGAGCGTCGGTCTTGGGGCGTCACAACTCTCCTCCACTACAAGAGGATCTCGTCCCGAGATCTAGGATGGCACCTGAGAGAAACAGAAGAGGAAGAGAAGAGGTAAAACTAAGTTGCTTCTTGTACAAACGAGTGAAACCAATGAAACTTGATTGGTTAAAAAATTTTGAGAAAAGAATACAACGGCGATGAACAAAGTTGAAAACACTCTGTTAGAAAAGAGGAACAAGGAACATTGCAAAAACTTGGGGTTGCAAAGACATGAATGAAGAGCTTTAGTGGTTGAAACGGAATAAGCAAGGAATGACAACGAAAGAATGCAGGCAGCACTCCGGTAGAAAAGAGTAGCAAAACTTAATAAGTTGAAAGAACTTGAATGAGAGCACAACACTCCGGTTAAATGGATAAGCAAGGAAAAGAACATGATCTTCACAATCTGAGATGATGAGTTAAGAGAGCAACATCACAATGCCTCTGGAAGGAAGAATAGAAGATATATCATTGGAATAACAAAATGGAGAAGAAAATGACAACTTCTGCCACAAATGAGCTTGGAAAACACCCTTCCAAGAAAGTTATAACGGAGTTGTTGAAAAAACAACGATGAAACGGATAAGCTTATAGTGGGCTTATGGAAAACATCTCAAAACTGAGGTGGAATTCTGCCACTAACGGAATCAATTGCTTGCTTGAGAGCAATGAAGAGATGAAAACCTCTTCACCGAGATATAGGAAGCAGAAGATTGGATCATTGATAAGCACCACAATTGCAACCCTCCTTAAGATAGGCTTTAGGTGAAATATAACCCAAGATAACTCCAATGAAGAGATTGATGGATTGAGAAGAGCTCATGCTCGAAGAAAATTGATGGGTTTAACTATCTCTTTCTTGACAACTGTTGAATCATGACACATGAAGGGAAATTGTCAAGAGTGACATAACACCACCTCAAAAGATAAGGTCGAAAGAATTGCACTTTGGAATGCAAGATGAAGAATGCTTGAACTCCTCAAAACAAGACATGTGTTGAACACAATGTTTATTTTAGAGTATAACTTGGCGGATCTTAGCT
Organism: Triticum urartu; assembly: GCF_003073215.2. Lineage (NCBI taxonomy): Eukaryota > Viridiplantae > Streptophyta > Magnoliopsida > Poales > Poaceae > Triticum > Triticum urartu. Next base: position 349,142,803 of record NC_053024.1, on the reverse strand, counting down.
TCGAGAGAAATCTTGAAGAACAATTGAAGAATGAAATGAATCCTTGATGAAAAAGCATGTGGAGCCTCCATGAAGAACTCCGGTAATACAAGGATGATAGAAAGAAAGAGAAGCTGAAAACACAAGGTGAAGCCTTGCAATGATTTAAAAGGAGCTTCGTGACGATGTAACCGAGAAAACTTGGAACTCCAGAAAAGAAATATGAGCAATTGAAACCAAGAATTTTGATGAACCTTCGAAATAAGGAATTGAATTTACTCGATGAAACAAGAATAAGAATTACATTATGCTTATCCTTCACCAATTTAAATTGATGACAAGCAACGGTTTTGGCATACTACTTATTCTCGTAGAAAGGATTAAGAGAGATATAGCACAAACTTGAGAAGGTCTTCCACGAACCACCGGTAGGATTTGGAAAGCACGAATGCATAGATACGATAACAACAGAAGAGGAATGTTGGACGAACCACCATAAGAATTGAAAATGAATGTAGCAAAGGCACAATTCATCAGGAAGAATTGGAAAATGAATGAAGATACTTGCTAGCATTTAGATACATGAGAACGAAGAGATCCTGAACTGATTAGAGGATATTTGAACGATGCACCGGTAAGATTTGAAGAACGGGGGCTAAAATCTAGAATGGATAATCCAAAATGATGGCCTTCAAAGAATCAAGATGAAAAGACTCCTGAATTGCTCCGAAAGGGTGAAAAGAATTCTCACAATCAAAAACAATTATGAGAGGATGGAAACAAGCTTGAACTTCGCATCTTTGGAAGAATGGGTAAGAATTTAAGAGGAACTCCTCTTCGGTCTTCAAAATCTGAGAATGAGATGAGAAATACCACCATGAATTGTTGAGACACTCCAGAATAATGAAGAATATAAAGGTTGAATCAACAATGAAAAGAATTTGAAAGATCTTGGAGAAAGACATTTGACTGATGACAATTCATTCTGACGTCAAACTTTGAAATGAATTTGAGAACAACTCTGGAAAATAGAAGAGTCAGGTAAGATCCTAGGAAAAAAAACCTGTGGGTTAGGGCCCACTCAAAGATACACCGTTGAAATGATTTCAAGAGAGATTGCACCGATTGAATTAAATGGCTTGAAAGAGATAGCATCCTCAAAAGAACTTGAACGAATGCAGAGTGGAAATACGAATCTTCGAGATATCTTCAGCACTCCGGAACAAATGAATAGCGAGAGGTGAAGGATTAAGAGGTGCACCGACATGGGAAAACATTTGGAACGAGGAAAAGGATATGATCAACAAAGCTTGAAATTAATCCACCGGAGAAGAAAAGAGAATGGAGAACGATGAACTAGTAGAGCATCTTCATGAGAATCACCAGGTAAGAACTTTGAAGGAAAATAATGAAGAAACTTCACATCAATAAAAGGATACTTGATTAAGATATATGAGTCCTTGAATAAAAAGGGTGGGAGGGCGGGAAAAACAAAGACAACTTGGGAATGGATAAAACGAACAACGTTGAGAAGACTTTGAGTTGATCTTGCGGATGATGAAAATGATCGGATCCCCTTGAAGAGAAACATGCCGGTTGAAAAAGGATTGACATGACAATCTCGATTATCAAGAAGGATTGGTATTCACATAGAAGTATGAAAACACCACTTAGGAAAAGATATGGAATCAACACTTGACATTGAAGCAACTCGAATACCACAAACCAAAACAAAACAAAGGATTGGCTTGCAAAATAAGTCGGAAACAAACATATGATAGAGATTTACCCAATCCCACATCATGCATCTGTCAGAAAGATATTCTAGGAGCTACTTGAATTCCCACTTGTAAACTCCCGAAATTTTCTGGTTATGCAATCAGGTGTTGGGGATAGAGGGGAAGCATAATATCTCACCCAAACTAACAATTCCTACATCCAGCTGTATCCATCCTTCAACACATAACCAAGAAACCTTCGGAATCAACCTTCGAAAAGCATCCGTTATACGAGTTATGGCAATACTCCCGAACTCCCGCCCCAGTACTGGGTGGCGTCGAGGTTATCTCACCAACAACTGCATAAAAGAGATTTTCGATGTCGGCGAACTCAGCTATTCCAGAACTGCAATGATAAAATTGTGACGACAACACCTTGGAGCTCAACTCCCCGGGACACTGCCACAACCCCTAAATGTGAGGAGGCACCAAGAACAATGTTCTCGTCACAAGACTATCGAAACGATTCCAAGATACCCGCTTGATCCTAAAAAAATCGTGAAATTTGAGGAGAGAAGAGTCAAAACTTCTACGTCAGGAGGCCTCACGAGGGCGACGAAGGGACTGGGGAGTAAAAAGAATCCTACTCTCCGATATATATAATCCTAAGACTCAAAACATTTTGTTCTAGACTCAACAACGTTAGCGATTCGATCAAGCAGGGGGCTCCTAAGTTGGGGATGGCTCTGATACCAACTTGTAACACCCACGATGCGGCTATATCTCTGTCAAGGCACGACTTCGAGGCATAACCGCATGGTGGTTTAGTTGCAAGTGGGGTAATCTTCACACAATCCCATGTACTGAATAAGAAAGGGATAAAGAGTTGGCTTACAATCGCCACTTCACACAATTAATATGTTAAACATACATCATACATAGTACAATCAAGGTCCGACTACGGAACCAAAATAAAAGAAGACAACCCCAAATGCTAGATCCTCGATCGTCCCAACTGGGATCCACTACTGATCAACCGGAAAAGACACAAAACAACGACCAAGATCTTCATCGAGCTCCCACTTGAGCTGGGTTGCGTCACCTGCGCTGGTATCATCGGCACCTGCAACTGTTTGGAAGTATCCGTGAGCCACGAGGACTCGGCAATCTCACACCCACGAGATCAAGACTATTTAAGCTTATGGGTAGGATAGGGTAATGAGGTGGAGCTGTAGCAAGCACTAAGCAAATATGGTGGCTGCATACGCAAATAGGAGCGAGAAGAGAAGCAATGCAATGGTTGAGAATCTAGAAATGATCAAGAAGTGATCGAAAACTACTTACGTTCAAACATAACACAAGAACCGTGTTCACTTCCTGGACTCCGGCGAAAAGAGACCATCACGGCTACACACGTGGTTGATGCATTTTAATTAAGTCAAGTATCAAGTTCTCTACAACCGGACATTAGCAAATTCCTATCTGCCACATAACCGCGGGCACGGCTTTTGAAAGTTTAAAACCTTGCAGGGGTGTCCCAACTTAGCCCATCACAAGCTCTCATGGTCAACGAAGGATATTCCTTATCCCGGGAAGACCCGATCAGTCTCGGAATCCCGGTTACAAGACATTTCGACAATGGTAATACAAGACCAGCAAGACCGCCCGATGCGCCGACATCCCGATAAGAGCTGCACATATCTCGTTCTCAGGGCAACACCAGATGAGCACTCCGTACAACTAAAACCAGCCCTCAAGTTTCCCCGAGGTGGCGCTGCAAAGGACTCTAGTTCGGACCAACACTTAGAGAAGCACTGGCCCAGGGGGGTTAAAATAAAGATGACCCTCGGGTTGGCCGACCCAAGGGAAGGGTAATAGGTTGTTAGGCAAATGTAAAACCAAGGTTGGGCCTTGCTGGAGCAGTTTTATTCAAAGCAAACTGTCAAGGGGTTCCCATAACACCCAACCACATAAGGAACGCAAAATCAAGGAACATAACACCGGTATGATGGAAACTAGGGCGGCAAGAGTGGAAAAAAAACACCAGGCATAAGGCCGAGCCTTCCACCCTTTACCAAGTATATAGATGCATTAATTAAAATAAGAGATATTGTGATATCCCAACATATCCATGTTCCAACATGGAACAAACTTCAGCTTCACCTGCAACTAACAACGCTATAAGAGGGGCTGAGCAAAGCGGTAACTTAGCCAACCAACGGTTTGCTAGGAAAGGTGGGTTAGAGGCTTGACATGGCAATATGGGAGGCATGATATAACAAGTGGTAGGTAGCGCGACATAGCGATAGAACAAACAACTAGCAAGCAAAGATAGAAGTGATTTCGAGGGTATGGTCATCTTGCCTGAGATCCTGCAAGGAAGAAGAACGAGTCCATTAAGAAGACAAGCGGACGTAGTCGAACGAATCCTCACAGCTCCGGAATGAAACCGAAGCTAATGAGAGAAGCAACCCAGAAAGAAGCAAGCAACATAGTAAACAACCATCACATAAACACGGCATGATGCACAACCAAGTATGATGCATGTCCGGTTTAATGAGGCATGGCATGGCAAAGTGCACAAACAATACTACAAATTAATTGGAGCTCAATATACAACGAGTTGCACATTGACGAAACACCACATGACTTATTTAGCTCTCTCTCGGTTATGTACCCAACAATATTAAATGTTGTTAAACATGGCAAGAGGTGAAGCCTAAGTAAACTACACATTTTAGGCAAGTTTAAATGAGGCTAGAACAACAAACAACAAGTCTGGAAAAATCCCCATGTGCATATTTTAAAAGTTGCTATTGTTCTGCCCTATACATAATTTTAGAGTTGTTAAACATGCAAAGTAATGCTACCGCGTTAATCTGTGCATTTTTCTACTCCATTTACATATAAAGTTTATTAAATTTGGAGCTACGATTATTAAGTCATGAAATAAAGCATTTTAACATGGCATTTAAGCAAAATTAAACAAACAGCAAGTTTGAACATGTTTAACATGGATAAAAGTTGCAAATTATGAAACTAGACAAAATTCTGAGCATTTTACATATATGACATGTACTATTTTGATGCGTGGATATTTAGTTATTCACAAATCAAAATGATGGCATTTCTGTAAATAAGAATGCACTAGAAAATGCTAAAATACACAAACAGGAAAAAATATGCACGGGCCGGATTGCAGCACAGTGCGGCGGCCCAGAAGCGAATGAGGCCTGAGTGGGTGTGGGTGTGTGCGGGCAAAAGAAAAAAATGAAAACAGAGGGGAGTGGGTTTTGAACCCAGGATCTCCTGCAGGTTTGACACCATGGTGAACCAGTTGAGCTAGGATGCAAGTGTGATGTAGGATGGGTTCAGCACTAGATGGCACGTCCTCTGGGACTGTTCTGAACTAAAGAATCATGAACAGATAGCAAAACCAAAAAGATTATAGGGGCCCCTGGGATCTGAACCCAAAATCCCCTGGACATATTCGTGGTGCGCTAGCCACTGTGTAGCTGTAGAACTATTGTACAAATAGGGATTCAGACTTAGACAAACGAAAGGAGAACGAGCCTTTCTTCTAAATGGCGGACGACTATCCCTCGCCGGCGACAGGAACAAGCAGCGGCGACTGCTGCGGCCATCAAGCGCTGGCGGGAGTGCGGAAAAGGCTGTCGGTGGCCGTGGTGGGACGTGTGTAATTATGCAGGAAGGGCATGAGCGCATGGAGCTGCGGTAGCTTGCGCGTGCACGCGCGTAGAGGGAGCAGAGCAACCTCGTCGGTGACCATAGTGACGGCAGAGACCATCGGAGCAGAGGAGCACCAGTGGGGGGTGCGGGTGTACATAGGGATGCTGGCGTGCGCGCGAGGCAAGATCGGGGAGGAGAAATAGGGCAAGCGGCAGCAAGACCTGCTCGACCACGAGCATGGCTCAGCTCGGGCGATGGCGACGCGAGGCAATCGGCCAAGCTGCCGGGTGCGGTGGCGAGTGTGCGCGTGGTGCGGTGGAGCGTGAGGGGCTCGGGTTGTGGGTGTGTGCATGTGCATGTTGTGGAGGCGCTGAGTGTAGGTGCTTGCGTGCGTGGCCATGGCATGGATCAGCGAGGCCTACGGATGTTCAAACATCCAGAGGAAGAAACAGAGAGGAATGGGTGTTACCCAGCTCACCATAGTGCACTACGAGGTCGACGGAGATGCGCCGGAGACGACGGGAGGGATCTCTAAACTTTGCGAAATTTCTTCCCGTGACAGAAGAGGAAGCATAGGAGGAATACGGTGATGAACTTGGCATCTTCGGCCTTGGATCGCAGCGGGAACAGGTTCGTGGAGGCGTCGCGAGGACGGAGAGGTACCGCCGAGCGGAGCTACGCTGGAGACGAGCTTCGGCCCGTCCCAGACATGGTGTCAGCGGCGGAGGAAGCAGTGTGGGGGTGCCCGCTTACCTGTTGGCGGCGCGGAGGAGGGAAGGAGGATGAACGAGGAAACCCTAGGGGATCGCAACGACGGCTAAATAGGAGGGAGGAAGGGCGGACGTGGAGCTCGGGCGTCCACGGTGGCCATGTGTGACATGGTGCTCTGTTTTACTATGGGAGATGAAAAACCACGCGAGGTGGAAGAAAAGGTGAGGTTGGAGGGAATGACAAGCGGGCCTGGAGGGGTGCATTGAGCAAACTTACCAGGGGGAGGGGAGCAAAGGTCAGACACGGGCTGGGCTAAGGTGGCTACTGCTGGGCTGCGCTAGAAGTTGGGCTGCTGCTCTCTCTCCCTTCTCCCATTTCTTTCCTTTCAACTATTTTACTAGGCAGTAAAATACCAAGGGAAACCCAGGGAATTAGGGGAGGGGCATGAGAAATATATGAATATCCCCAAGGTGCTGAAATTATGCACTATTTGAAATAACTGGTTTGGGCATTTTTTTTAGAGAAAGAAAATTATCGCAAGTTTGAAGTAGATTCAAACTTGAGGCAATTTTGATTCCAACCAAATCAAGTCCAAAAGAGCTGAAAATTTGAAAGAGCGGTTATCGGCATGGTGTAGGGAATATAGAAATATAGTGAACATTAATCTAGAGCAGAAAATGCCACTAGAGAAATAATTGAAAGAAAGGGAAAAGGGAGATGTTTGGATGGGATAGAAACTTGGGTGAACTTGATGAATTGTTGCTGGTATGTGCATCGAACAAAAATGAGGTGGAGATAAGAATAAGAGGGGTTCATACAAGAACACATAACAAAACTTAAATATGCAAACCAAGGCATGATGATCATGATGCAATGCAAAAAAATGACAAGGCACTCAACATGATCATGGCATAAACATATAGGAATGAAAAATGCGAAACAATTATGATAATGCAACAAACATAATAAACACATGACGACAATGAAATCATGGAAGGCGTCTGGAGCGTCGGTCTTGGGGCGTCACAGGCAACCTTTGTCTCCATCTCCACGCCGTGCTTCGGTGCTTTACCAGCCCCGATATCGCCACTCCCTCCGATGGGGCGCTTCGGCGGCATCCTCATACACTGACGGCTTTGAGGACTAAGAGCCGCATCGAGGATGCAAGCGGAGAGAGAGGATTGTGTGTGGGTGGTGAGGATGGGGGGTGTGGCCGCTCGGGCGCACCATTAATATGGACTAGTGGGAGTTGTGGAAGAGAGGCGGGGGGCGGGCAAACCGATGGCTCGCCTCCCCGGTGAGCCTGCGCACCGGACTGCTGTCATGCCTACCAAAGTTTCACACAGCTACTCGCACGCCTCCCGATGACACTGCGCATCGAGCACACCTCCGTCAATTCACACACCTACACGCATGCCTCCCCGTCTGCCTGCGCGGCAGACTGCTCGCATGCGTCCCGTCAACTCACGCCTGCTCGCACGGCACACGGGTCGCGCAGCGGCATGTATATTGTTTTTCTATTTGGATGATTAATGTTGCTGCTTTATTGCTTAACCAAAGCATGGCACGTATCCATTGTTGGTCTAACGCTCACGGTTCGAATAAATAATCCGTTTGGTATATTGGTTCCCAATTATTAATAATCTCACTTTTGTAATTAGATAAAGATTACATCAAAACTGGTCTCAAATTTGACAAAAAAAGTACAATGCCAGTTTGTATTGGTATCCATATGACAACACGATAAGTTTCATGAACTTAAAATAAGTTTTGGATGTACTAGAATTTAAAAATCAAGATTCTCAATGTTTGAAATTTGTTGCACGGGGAGTAAACATGCACCCAGTGAGACACGTGTGTTTTTGCAATCCATTTAGGTGCACTGTCACGTGTGCATGTAGCTCAAATTTGATTTTTGCACATTATACCCGTATAAAATCAATCAATTAATGTACTAAAATGTCTTAATGATCTCTGTGATTTTTTCGAAATTAAAACGTCCCTCCTTTGGTAACATATGTTCACTGCGGGATAATTAATTTAACATGCATCGTAGTTGCGGTGGATTCGCGGTGTGTGGGTGGGTGTGTGCGTCTAGGGGTGGCAGGTGGCTCGCAGTACACTACGAGTTGTGAGCCACCGTGTGGGTTGGCCGTTTTGTTAGGAAGGCCGGTTCCACATCAGAGTCGTGAAATCGTTATTTAAAACATTACACAACCCTTTCATACATACATGTTTTGGCCACATGCAGTCAATGGTTATCCTACACGACACTCGATACTCGCGTGTGGCGCTTTTTGTGGGCCCGCGAGGTCGTCATCCATCACTTTGACGAACAGCCGGCGGTGAGGTTAATTTGACCAGCAAGGTAGAATCTTTTTTGTTTGTGTTATGGTGGTATATAGTACGCGTTGAAGAGGTGGGAGGGGACTAGCATATATACTATATGTACGTGTCCGTGAACAAGTACACCTCACCCAGTGTCAGGACTTTTTGGTTTCTAAGGCACATGCCACATCAAAATTGTGAAATTGGCTATTCAAACATCACACAACACCTCTTTGGGCCACATGCATGCACGCGGTGGTTATCCTAGCTAGACACTCACGTGTGACGCTTCCATCTGTGGGCCCATGAGGCCATCGACGCTGCATGCATGCATCACTTTGACCTACATCGGTAGAGGTTACCTTAATTTCACCATCGATGAGGATTCTTTTGGGTTGTACATATTACAGCAGGAGCATATAGTATGCAATGAAAAGGGGGGAGGGGACCATTATGTAGTACACTTCATGAACCTCACTCTGTGTGGGTGCATGGTTTACGGTTTTTGAGGCATGTGGCACATCAAAGTTGTGCATTTTGGGTATTCAACATATATATGTTTGGCCCACATGCAAAGCGGTGGTGATTTTCCTCTCGCACCCACTTAAGCGGTCATCAGCGATATTGATGCTTTCCATCTGTGGGCCCGCTTGGTCCATCACTACTTTTTGGCTGACAACAAGAGAGGTTAATTTGACTTAGGAGGGGATTATTATTTTGCTTGTAATACGGTATGTATATATATAGGTCATGCTCTGGGATGACATGCATGATACAGTTTGAGCACACACACATGCATGTGTACGCATGAATCCCTCCCATCGAGTCGAAGTGGCTAGTACAATGACACGTCATGAACGGATCTCGTTCTGTGTGGGGAGCTAGTGTACGATTTTTGACGCACGCGCCACATCAATGTTGTGAAATGGTATTCAAACATGCATGCACGCATCACCTCCATACATATGCATGTAGTGGTTGCCTTCGAACAGTACCCTCCCTTGCATGGTTATCAGCGACAAGCCTATATATTCGTGGGCCCGTGTGGACATTCATGATCACATTGACCAACAACAAGATATGTTACCTTGGCGGATTCTTCATTTGGTTCGTGTTATCGTAGTATAGGTCATGGTGAGATTCAGACCTTAAGTTTGAGCACATATACTATGCACGCATGCATGCATGAATCCCCGTAGTTGGCTTGAAGTGTGGTGTAACATACATATGCATTGTCAACCTAACCCTCACTCAGTGTGGGGATTTCTAGTTCGGAATCACGGTGCCACATCAAAGCTGTTCCATTGTTACTCAAAAACACACCTCTCCATACATATGTTTGGGCCACACGCATACAGTGGTTGTCTTCGGGGACTAGCTACTTGCGTGATTATTGGCGAGCTAGCCCATCTCCGGGGTCGCATGGACGGCCATCACTTTGACCAATAACAAGAGAGAGGTTGTACAACCAAGGTGGATTATTCTTGGTCCATTTTACGATCCATCTTGGTGAGATAAGCCTCTCTAGCCCGCCGACTGAAAGTGTGTGGGGGGGTTGCTACTTCTCACTTTGCTAGGTGAACCTTGGTTGGGGCGGCATGCATTCATAGCTTAGGATTCCCTTCGTGGCGACATGAGGGGGGCTGCTAGCTACTTCGCACTTTGCTAGGTGAACCTCGCATGGGGGGCATGCATTCATAGCTTAGGATTCCCTTCATGCCGACACGAGGGAGGTGGGGCTGCTAGCTACTTCGCACTTTGCTAGGTGAACCTCGATTGGGGGGGCATGCATTCATAGCTTAGGATTCCCTTTTGTGCCGACACAAGGAAGGGGGGCTACTAGCTACTTCGCACTTTGCTAGGGTGAACCTCGGTTGGGGGGGCATGCATTCATAGCTTAGGATTCCCTTTGTGCCGACACGAGGGAGGGGGGCTGCTAGCTACTTCGCACTTTGCTAGGTGAACCTCGGTTGGGGAGCATGCATTCATAGCTTAGGATTCCCTTCGTGCCAACACGAGGGATGGGGGCTGCTAGCTACTTTGCACTTTGCTAGGTGAACCTCGGTTGGGGGGCATGCATTCATAGCTTAGGATTCCCTTCGTGCTGACACAAGGGAGGAGGGGGCTGCTAGCTACTTCGCACTTTGCTAGGTGAACCTCGGTTGCGGGGGAGGGGCATGCATTCATAGCTTAGGATTCCCTTCGCGCCGACACGAGGGGGGTGTGGCAAGCAATATCGTGCGCTTTGCGAGATAGGTGCCACATCGAAGTTGCATTTGGTCTTTGAAAATCAAACCACCCTTTTAATACATAAATTTGGTCCACATGCAAGTGTGTTCGTGCTCTGACCCTCCCCCACGTCATTTTTCGCCAAATTTATGAACGTTAGACAAGTTGGATGACGCAACAGACACGGTTCACTCAAACTAACCGTGTGCCACGATGGTGCCCCTGTCACGCACACATCTGCACAGTACATTGGGCTCCACGAGGCTCCCCCTCTCAAAAATATCTGCTCGCCTCGAGGGTTTTTCTGTTTCATAACACACGGTTGTTATCTCCGGACAGTGTGCGATGTTTCTTGTTCCCAATCCTGCCTGCATCCCTAGAAAATATATGCCCGCCTCGAGGGTTTTTCTGTTTCAAAAAACACGGTTGTTATCTCCGGACCGTGTGCGATGTTTCTTGTTCCCAATCCCGCCTACATCCCTAGAAAATATCTGCCCGCCTCGAGGGTTTTTCTGTTTCATAACACACGGTTGTTATCTCCGGGCCGTGTGCGATGCACTATCGTCAAAATTTTCAATAGCCCCGGCATTTCACTACCGCGTTTGACTCCCGTGTAGTAAAATTTTCAATACCCGCGTCATTTCCTCAAACACCCCCCCCCCCTCCACACACACACACACCAAAGCCTCCTCAGGCGTGTGCACACACACAGACCCTCCCTCGCTCGAAACCCTAGCAAGATCCCCGCTGCAAGGCCTCCATTGTCAACATATGCCGGTTTGCCCGTGCAGCTTACCCACCGATCTCCATACCCAGGCCGCCCTGAGTTTCTTAGATGACGCCTGCCAAATGCCCCCTTTCCCACAGATCCCCATCCCCATCCCCCACTCCAGAGCGTCGCAGCCTAAACCCGGCTACGCTTCTCATGGAGCTCGAGGAGCGACTGGCCCAAAAGAGGTGTATCGCAGTCTCTTCGCCCGATGTCGCCGAGGAAGCTAACGAGCATTACTGGCGGCAGGCACTCAAGCAGCGGGCTAGAGTATGTGGGCATGTCTCGTCCACGAGCTACGACATTGAGGTCATCGACAGCGACGGCCTAAGGCGGGCTATGTCACAGGTTAAGTGGCCCACCCCCCAACCCCTCGGGTTCAACCGCCGTCGATCTCATCCATGGCCCCGCCGCTGATCTCCTCTAGCTCGTTGTCAACAATTTGCCATCCTACATCGCCATCGAGCCCCTTTTGTCATTTCTGAAGGACACGTTCTGCGACGCTGGCTTGGTATCCACAGCTTCCAAGTCAGACCTCATCGACGGCGACCACGAGGAGGGCACCCTCTCCGGCTCTTCCAAGGAGAAAGAGCCCATTTGCTCTTCCAAGGGGAAAGCGCCCATCTGCGACATCAAGGAGGGCACCCTACAGTCGTGCTCTTCCAAGGGGGAGGAGCCCATCTACGACAACATGGAGCGCATCCAAGGTTCGTGCTCTTCCCACGGGAACGAGCCCATTTGTGACAAGTGAGGAAACCCATGATTTGTTTTGCCGTGCCTCTTCACAGGGGGAAACCCATGATTTATTTTGTCGAGTCCCTTTTGTAGTGTAGTGAGAATATGTCCAGTTTTAATTGCTATATCTGGTTGTTTGCAGTATGCCTTGTTTATTACAGTTGTTCACAATGTGATGCTCTATATGTGAAATTATTTACTGTGCAGTACATTTCATCAATCCAGTTTTAAACATACCAATAAGAATGCATATATTTGCTTGTTCTTAAGCCTGTTATAGCTAGCATATGCCTCTTTTAAAGTTTTTTGATTGTTCGTTGTTTGTAGTTAGCATATGTCTAGTTTCAAATGCTATCTTTGGTTGTTCGTAGTATGCCTTGTTTATTCCAGTTATTCATAACGTGATGTTCTATATGTGTAAGTATGAACTGTGCAGTTCAATTTCATCAGTACCAGTTTCAACAATACCACTATGAATGACTACATTTGGTTGCTTCATCCTGTAGTTAACATACCTTTCCATTTTTATTTAACAATAACCAGTGTACTTAGACCGGCACAATACCAGTTTGAATGAATATGTTCACTTGTTGATAAATGTTAGGCCTGTTGCAGTTAACGCACATTTCCACTTGATTTGGTTTACTAGCATGCTTAAACCTGCACACTGAAGCTATCTTTTGGAGATTATTCTATCTGCCATGGATAATTTTGGTTGATGTTTAGCCTGTTGTGCTTAACATGCTTCTCGATGTACCTACACGGGACAATTTTGGGAACGACTGTTGTTTTCCATCAAGGTTAGTTTCATCCCATGGCTTATATCTGCTCACTGTTCAGGATATCAGTAGCTGGTACCATATAGGCCAGGGGTTGATAAGGGACTAATCGGTGAATCGGACTTTTAACTGAATATATCTGCAACCCATTTATCGTTAGGTTAACTAGGGCCATATGTAATATATCTGAGGCTACATAGCAACATGCACTGTACTTAATGTCTAAATATGCAATCCTAGGCTACATAGCAACAAGGAAGAGTGTTACATTAATGTTCTGATGATGTCTAGATATACTTTTTGGATACTCAACTTAGCTAGAGGTTAGAGTTAGTTTCTAGCTCATGACTAACCCTGAACTAACTCCATCCAAAGAGTTGTTTGGATGGCACGGTTAGATTGACAATAAATGCACTAGGAGAACTAGCTCCAATTAGCACCTCTTGGGTTGGATAGTTTTTTGGGTGGGTTATAGATGCAACTAGCTCAAACTAGCCCTCATGTTTAGATATACTTTAGGGCTATTTGAGCCTGAACTAGCTCAAACTAACTATAACCCATGGATACATCAGCAGTTAATCAGCGGATAATTTGTAAGAAAGCACTAAACTAGCTCAAACTAACTGTAACCCATGGATGCAGCAACAGTTAATCAACCGATAATTTGTAAGGATGCACTAAACTCCTTCCGGGCCATAATATAAGATGTTAATTCATCTAATACGTGAGTATACTGGATGTTATAAGATACTCCCTCCGTTCCTAAATATTTGTCTTTTTTATAGATTTCAAATGGACTGCCACATACGGATGTATATAGACATATTTTAGAGTGTAGATTCACTCATTTTGCTCCATATGTAGTCACTAGTTGAAATCGCTAGAAAGACAAATATTTAGGAACAGAGGGAGTATTATAAAAGAGTGTTGTACTACATCATTGTGCAATTGCTGTTTAGCTTCTAATATTAACTTGGTGCTTTTAGGTACATATGTCATTGGTAAAGATCTGCGCTTCGACCCTTTCTACGTATGGGGCAATGAGATATCGATGAACCAGCATCAAGTGAGGAAGCTGATCAAGATTGTTAGTAAAAATGGGTCCAAAGATGGTAATTAAACTATTTCTTTACACTTTATCCGAGACAACAGTGAACTGCAGGATGGTAAGTAAGAACTCTGCAGCCTTCTTTTTACTGCCCATAATGAGTTGTGTTAGATGACAATGTCTGAATCTTTTTCCTTTGCAGTGGTTGCCAAAGTAGTTTGCTCAAGATTACCTCTCAAACTGCATGATTGGTGGGCATGCGAAGGTTTAGGTATTTCTACCAGAGCACGATGATTATCTAGATGTTTTCATGAAGACCGTGAAGGATGGGCAGTCGGCCATCACAAGGGGTTGGACTAGAGTCGTGCATGCCTTCTGCATGGACGAGGGCACAATATGGGCATTCTGCTTCAGCTAGTTCAGCAACCAGAATGTATTTCGCCTCTTTCTTTACCGTCTTTAATAGTACAAGTATACAACTTTGGTTCATCATTCTTTATTTGGTTCTTATGTAATTCTTGAACATATGTACCTATGAATCGAATAATGCATTGGTTGTTTGAACCTGATGGGTGTGAATAAAGCTGTAGCATACGTTCAAATTCAAATTCAAATCTGGTACAACTTGAAATATCAGCAGTTAAATTATGGTGGAATTACGCCCTCCAGGTCATTACGGCACGCACGGTTGGTAAAACACATACGTTTGTGATATACACCATAATCTGAGATAGTTCATAGAGAGGAAACGTGTGCAAGCATGCACACAGTTGCCATTTGCAAAGCGTGTGCGATGTCAGACAATATCACAAATGGTGCAGCCAAACTAAATGTTCATGTTAGTTGCCTTATCGTACATGATTCACAACCATGAATTGTTTTTTATGAAGTATGCATCGTAAACGTTGCACCACAGAATGGTGTGTGCGATAGTTGTCATGTACGACGATGTTACGACGGTCTAACGTTTCGTAATCCTGTCCGGCACTCGTACGACGATTAGCTAATCTTATTAATAGTGAACCGTTTGTGATGGGCCGCCCATCATACACGTTCTATAATAGTGAACCATTTGTGATGGGTCGTGCATCATAAACGTAGCACCACATAATACCGACTGCGATGGCAATGTGAGCAGAAATGAGTAGGAGTACTATAGGGACCCTATCCCGCTGGTTTCTGGGTCGTGTGGGAAGGACCCTCTATCGCCGTCACTCATTAGGCGACGGTTCCAAATGCCTTCACGGAAAGGGGTTAAAAACCATTTGTATAGCACCGACGCGTACTAGTGACTTGAGGACGAGCAGGAATTAAGTTGGGGGATCCTGATACATCTCCAATGTATCTATAATTTTTGATTGTTCCATGCTGTTATATTATCATTCTTGGATATTTTACAATCATTTTATATCATTTTTGGGACTAACCTATTGACATAGTGCCAAGTGCCAGTTGTTGTTTTTGCTTGTTTTTTACATCGCAGAAAATCAATATCAAATAGAGTCCAAATGCAGTGAAACTTTTTGTGGAATTTTTATGGACCAAAAGATACCGAATGGGCCGGAGAAGCACCTGGGGGGTGCCCCGAGGGGTCATAACCAACCAGGGCATGCTTGGGGCCCCAAGCATGCCCAGGTGGGTTGTGCCCACCTTGGTGACCTCCTACACTACCTCTTTACTCTATAAATACCCCAATATTCCAGAAACTCTAGGGGAGTCGACGAAAATCAATTCCAGCCGCCGCAAGTTCTAGAAACCACAGATCCAATCTAACACCATCACGGAGGGGTTCATCATCCTCATTGGTGCCTCTTCGATGATGCGTGAGTAGTCCTTTGTAGACCTACTGGTTCGTAGTTAGTAGCTAGATGACTTCCTCTCTCTCTCTTGATTCTCAATACAATGGTCTCTTGGAGATCTATTTGATGTAACTCTTTTTGCGGTGTGTTTGTTGGGATCCGATGAACTTTGAGTTTATGATCGGATCTATGTTTTTATCCATGAAAGTTATTTGAGTCTTTTGATCTCTTATATGCATGATTACATATAGCCTCATATTTCTTCGAATCTTTGGTTTAGTTAGGCTAACTAGATCAATTTTTCTTGCCATAGGAAGAGGTGCTTTGCGATGGGTTCGATGTTACGGTGCTTGATCCCAGTAACAGAAGTGGAACCAACACGTATGTATCATTGCTGTTAAGGATAACAAGATGGGGTCTATTTCTACATAAATATATCTTGTCTACATCATGTCATCATTCTTATTGCATTACTCCGTTTCTCCATGAACTTAATACACTAGATGCATGCTGGGTAGCGGTCGATGTGTGGAGTAATGGTAGTAGATGCAGGCAGGAGTCGGTCTACTAATCTTGGACATGATGCCTATATAATGTCATTGCCACGATATCGTCATGATTATTTGAAGTTCTACCAATTGCCCAACAGTAATTTGTTTACCCACCGTTGCTATTTTCCTCAAGAGAAGCCACTAGTGAAATCTATGACTCCCGGGTCTCTTCTTTATTTTATTTGCCTTCGTGATCTATTTTTATTTGCTTTTATTTTCAAATCGATTAATCCAAAAACCCAAAAATACCTTGCTATATTATTTATTTATTTATTTTATCGCACGTTCCCGCGAGATCTATTTATCCAATCTACTACAATTTTACCTATCTTTTTACCCGTGAGGAATTGACAACCCGTCTCTTATGTCGGGTTGCAAGTATTTGTTCTTTGTGTCCAGGAGTTGTTTACGTGGTGTTGCGTGGTTCTCCTACTAGTTTGATAACCTTAATCTCATCACTGAGGGAAATACCTACTGTACATGTGCCGCATCATCCCTTCCTCTTTGGGGAAATACCGACGTAGTTCAAGCCGCATCATGTAACCCTAGATACCCCAGTACCTATATCTGAGGGGTTTAGTCCATAGAGACAGATTTCACCATTACTCACCTTAGGGTTAGAACATAACATATGATCTCGAGGTAGATCAAACCTGTACTTCATACTTCATACATTATCATCAATACAGTCAAAGCAGGGCATGGGGTTTTACCTCTTCGAGAGGGCCTGAACCTGGGTAAATATTGTCCCCTTCATCTCCTATTACCCATCGATCCGAGGTCCATATCTCGGGGTCCCGCCGATTTTAGTACCGACAGAGTGGATGATAATTCAAACTATTGTGTTGTAGATGAGTTCATGTTATTTGTGATCTTTGTGGGGGTGATTCCTCATCCGAAGAGGAATATGACATGACCAGAGAGGAGGATGTTGCTTTGATCTTGATGATGCACAAGAACAAGAAGCCAAAGCATTGTGGTTTCGTTTACGAACGTGAGGTGATTCAAAGGGATATGCAATAGGCACATGCTAGATTGATGCGCTCTAGTTTGGCCCATGTCCAACATATCCAGAGCAATACTTTCGCCACCGTTTTAGGTTGCCTTTGGATTTGTTCCATCACATGGGCAACTGTGTGAAGGAACATGGCTGATACGTAGAACATGACCGATACGCTGATTTCATTGGTATTAACTTGGCAATGTGAGAAAGCACTTCAATCTTTTATGTCAAGCGATTTGCAAAGGCAGTGGTTGAGGTGTTTGGGACAAAGTATATGAGAGCACTCAATGCTCAGGACACGGCAAGCCTTATGGACTTGAACGCAACCCGTTAACTCCCATGTATGCTTGGCTCCATTGATTGCATGCATTGGAAGTGGAAGAACTGCCCTACAGCATGACATGGATAGTTGAAAGGGCGCAAAAAGGATGCCATCATCATTCTTGAGGCCATAGCTGATCAAGAGACATGGATTTGTCATGCGTACTTTGGGATGTCTGATACTTGCAATGACATCAATGTGCTCCAACAGTCACCTCTATTTGCCAAGTTAGCCAATGGAGAATCGTCACCGATGGAGTTCATAGCAAATGGTCGCACCTACAACAACAGACACTACTTTGTGGATGTGATATATCCAGGGTGGTTTACTTTTGTGAAGCCCATTTCAAGTCCCAAGGTAAGAAAGAACTCTACTTTCATAAGGCTCAAGCGGCTGCTAGAAAAGATGTGAAGAGAGCTTTTGGGATTTTGCAAGCCCAATTTGCTATTGTGCGAGGACTGGTTAGGTTTTGGGATCAATAGATCCTCTCGTACATTATGACGACGTGCGTAATCATGCACAACACGATCATTGAGAATCTGCGTGGGAAAGATTTAGTTTACACCTTTTGTGAGCTCATGGGGAAACCCGTGCAGCCGTGTAGAAGGATGCATCAAATATAACGCTTTGTCAAGACATACCATGAGATCAAGATGCCGATACACACAATGATCTTGAGAAGGATGTCACCGAGGAATGGTGGAAGTGGCATGACGAACAACATCCCTAGTTCCATCTTCTCGTGCAATGAATAATTGTGTGATTTGTGATGAACAATTTGTTTGTAGTGTTTGTGATTTATTTAAGATGAGTTTGGTATGAATATGTTCAATATGTATGACCATAAAACATTTGTTCTTCCAATTTAATTGGCTCATTGTATATGGTTAGTCATCCAAGTAGCTTCTGGCTTGTATCCTCCATGTGGTGTTGTTAATATTTTTGGCAACTGGTTGCATGGGATCAATAACAAGTTCAGAATTCTTCTCAGGGTGGGAGCACTTGTCATGATTTGGTCGCTTTGGCTATGTAGGAATGATAAGGTTTGGAACGATAGAAGTTCTTCTCTACTGCAGCCTACAGGTTATCTACAGATGTACCGGTACACTTAATACGTCTCCAGCGTATCTATAATTTTTGATTGTTCCATGCTATTATAGTATCAACCTTGGATGTTTTATATGCATTTATATGCTATTTTATATCATTTTTTGGGACTAACCTATTAACCTAGTGCCCAGTGCCAGTTGTTATTTTATTCTTGTTTTGGCTTTTCAGAAAATCAATATCAAAGGGAGTCCAAACGGAGAAAAAACTTTGGATTAATTTTTTTGGACGTAAGGGACCCACGAAGGTTCGGGAGAAGACCTGAAGAGTCACGAGGGAGCGACAAGCTCAGGGGGCACGGCCCAGGGAGGCGCCCCCAGGCTTGTGGGCCTCTCATGGCACCTCCTGACCTAATTCCACCTCTATAAATTCCCAAATATTCCCCGTATACCAGAGAGCCACCTGAAACACTTTTTCCGCCACCGCAAGTTTCTGTTCTTCCGCGATCCCATCTGGAGGCCTTCTCTGGTACTCTGGTGGCGGGGGAATCGATCACGGAGGGCTTCTACATCATCCTTGCTTCTCTACCGATGATTCGTGAGTATTTCACCATCGACCTACGGGTCCATAGGTAGTACCTAGATGGCTTCTTCTCTCTCTTTGATCTTAATACAATGTTCTCGATGTTCTTGGAGTTATATCCGATGTAATCTTCTTTTGTGGTGTGTTCGTTGGGATCCGATGAATTGTGGGTTTATGATCATATTATTCATGGATATTAATTGAGTCTTTTCTTAATTCTGTTATATGCATGATTATTATAGCATTGTATTTCTCTCTGATCTATCTGTTTGGTTTGGCCAACAAGATTGATTTATCTTGCAATGAGAGAGGTGTTTTGTGATGGGTTCAATCTTGCGGTGCTCTATCCCAGTGACAAAGTAGGGGACAAGACACGTATTTTTATTGTTGCCATTAAGGATAAAATGATGGGGTTTATTCATCTTAGTTGAGTTTACTTTGTCTACATCATGTCATTTTGCTTAAGATGTTACTTTGTTTTATACTTAATACCCTAGATGCATGTTGGTTAGCGGTCGATGGGTGGATTAATAGTAGTAGATGTAGGCAGGAGTCGGTCTACTTGTCTAGGACGTGAAGCCTATATACATGATCATTGCCTTGAATATTTGTTCACCCACCGTATGTTATGTGCTCGAGAGAGAAGTCTCTATGAAAACTATGGCCCCCGGGTCTACTTTTATCATATGTAAAAACACAAAAATACCTTGCTGCACTTTTATTTATTATATTTTGTTTTGCAATTTATCTTTTTACCTACCACTACGAGATTTAATCCTTGTAACTAACCATCAAGTGATTGACAACCCCCTTATGTGCGGGTGCTGCTAACGAGGTTCTGTGTGGTTTTCCTACTGGATTGATAACCTTGGTCTTAACTAAGGAAAATACTTATCTCTACTATACTGCTTCATCCCCTTCTCTTCGAAGAAATACCAACTCAGCTCACTAGTAGCAACGCTCCATTTATCGTTGTCTCTACAACTTGTGCATAATCGAGACCTGTTTATGGGGGTGTGTACACGCTTGGAGACTACAGCGAAGGATACTTTTACCCGACATGGATGGCGGCATGATCTTTGAATTGTCCCTCCTACGGCTATGTTATACAGTCTGCCCATGATTACTTGTATTCTGCCTGTTTCACAAAAATAGAACTTGATCTTGGTTATGGTTATGTGCGTATCAGTTATGCAAAGGCTGGGTGTAATGCTGAAATCTTTTAAGTGATAAAGCATCCTTTATCAAAAAAATGTATGTAACTAACATGTGCAATTTACATCATCGGTTGAAGCAAAAATGCTCTAGGTGATTTATAATACACTATTGGCTAATGTAAAACTACTTTTTGTGACCAAGATACATCACCTATTAGAGATGCTCTAAGAACCATAAAGTTTTTTTAGGAAAACCATAAAGTTCGGCTCTGCGATGGATTGATGTCCTCGAAGCTACATCGGTATTTCCCCAAAGAGGAAGGCATGATGCAACACAGCGGCGGTAGGTATTTCCCTTAGATATGAAACTAAGGTTATCGAACCAGTAGGAGAACCAAGCAACACAACATAAACAGTCCCTGCACACAGATAACAAATCCTTGCAACCCGATGTGTTAAAGGGGTTGTTAATCCCTTTCGGGTAATGGTGCCAGAAATTGGTGCGTGACGGGAAAAGTTGTAATAGATTGGATAAAGAGATCGCAAATAAAATAAAGTGCAGCAAAGTATTTTTGGGTTTTTTGATTAATATATCTGAAAATAAATGCAAATAAAATTAGATCGCAAAGGCAAGTAATATGAGAAAGAGACCCGGGGGGCGTAGGTTTCACTACTGGCTTCTCTCGACAAAAATAGCAAAGCGGTGGGTGAACAATTACTATTGGGCAATTGATAGAACTTCAAATACTCATGACGATATCCAGGAAATGATCATTATATAGGCATCATGTCCAAGATTAGTAGACCGACTCCTTCCTGCATCTACTACTATTACTCCACACATCGACCGCTATCCAGCATGCATCTAGTGTAATGAAGAAATGGAGTAATGCAATAAGAACGATGACATGATGTAGACAAGATCTATCTATGTAGAGATAGACCCCATCGTTTTATCCTTAGTAGCAATGATACATATGTGTTGGTTCCCTTTCTGTCACTTGGATCAAGCACCGTAAGATCGAACCCACTACAAAGCACCTCTTCCCATTGCAAGATAAATAGATCAAGTTGGCCAAACAAAACCCAAATATTGGAGAAGAAATACGAGGCTATAAGAGATCATGCATAAAAGAGATCAAAGAAACTCAAATACTTTCATGGATATAAAAAGATAGATCTGATCATAAACTCAAAGTTCAACAATCCCAACAAACACACCCCAAAAAGAGTTACATCATATGGATCTCCAAGAAACCATTGTATTGAGAATCAAGAGAGAGATATGAAGCCATCTAGCTACTAAATACAGACCTGAAGGTCTACAAAGAACTACTTACGCATCATCGGAGAGGCACCAATGGAGGTGGTGAACCCCATCCGAGATGGTGTCTAGATTGGATCTGGTGGTTTTGGACTCTGCGGCGGCTGGATCAATATTTCGTCAACTCCCCTAGGGTTTCTGGAATATTGGGGTATTTATAGAGCAAAGAGGCGGTCCGGGGACACCCGAGGTGGGCACAACCCACCAGGGCGCGCCTGGGCCTCCTGGCGCGCCCTGGTGGGTTGTGCCTCCCTCGGGGCACCCCCCCAGGCGCAGCCAGGGCCCGTTGTGTTCCTCCTGGCCCATAAAAATTCTCCATAAAGTTTCATGGCATTTGAACTCCGTTTGATATTGATTTTCTACGATGTAAAAAACATGGAAACCACAGCTACTCGCACTTGGCACTATGTCAATAGGTTAGTACCAAAAATGATATAAAATGACTATAAAATGATTATAAAACATCCAAGATTGATAATATAACAGCATGGAATAATCAAAACTTATAGATACGTTGGAGACGTATCACGGATCTTCTCGAGGTCAGCGAGCACGAAATAGGTGGGGATCTGGAGCGTCGATTGTGGGAATCGGATGAGGGGGTTGGGAGCAGTCGCTCGGTGGCCTCATTCTAGAGAAGGGGTATCGCCTTGCGTGAATCATGGAGTTCGCTTTGGTTGTGGATGCTCTGTCGTGTTGGAGAAAGAGACCGTAGCGAGGTAGGAGATGACTAGCGGGTCCCGCTGTCATAGGTAGAGAAGAAGTGGAGAGGCAGACATGTGGGTCATGTGGCTGATGTCAGCGGTGATGCAGGCATACCGCTTCGGTGAGGTTTTTTTAGAATAGCTTCGGTGAGGTGGGCTGGCCTGCTGAAAACGGCGCGTCGGACTACGGTGTGTGCGCTGGCGAGAATTAGGAGTGGGCTATTTTGTTGTGGCCCAAGTGAATAGTGATGCTGGTTTATGGAATATAGCATATAAACACCATACACACACACACATAAACACTATTTTGATCACGGGATGAGAATAATATTCTGATAACAACCTGGCCTGCCCCGGCAGTAGTAGTTGAACTTCACCCATTGATAGGTTGAACTTCCGCCAACATTGCCCAAATGGGGCTTGCGATATACCATTGGAAAGCTATGGGAACGAGTATCATGAC
The DNA here is from genome assembly GCF_003073215.2 of Triticum urartu. Taxonomy (NCBI): domain Eukaryota; kingdom Viridiplantae; phylum Streptophyta; class Magnoliopsida; order Poales; family Poaceae; genus Triticum; species Triticum urartu. The sequence goes on along the minus strand of NC_053024.1, from coordinate 349,119,865 downwards.
CAAGTTAAATTTTTGACAAAATGTAAGAGGTTTAAGAGCAGTTTTGAAAACCGTTTTTTCTTCAAATAAAAAATGTGAATCGTATTTTCGGTCACATTTCTAAACTATTTATCGGAACGAGGCAAATAATATGGCGTTGAAGAGCTGCTGCAAATCCACTCCTTCCACATTTTGAAAGTTTTCTCAAATTACTTACGGATAAAGAGTAATTTAGAAAATCATAAAGTTTCACAAACCGAACAGCCGAGTTTGTATTTTCGATGCCATTTCTAAACTGCTAATACAATTAAGGCAAATGATATGGCATTGGAAAGCTTATGAAAATGCTCTTCATTTTCATGTTCAAAGTTTTATCTAATTTTGAACGGTTTAAAAGTAATTTAGAAAACGGTCCAAGTTCCACCGAGTTTGTATTTTCGAGTTAATTTTTTAACCGTACGTCTGAATGCAGCAAATGATATGGCGTTGGAAAGCTTGAGGAAATACGGAACTTTTTGATATATATTGTTTCTCCCAATTCCTTATGGTTTTAAGTAAATTTTGAAAATGTCTAAAAAGGTTTTTTGGCTGTAATTTCTACATACTTAATGAGAATAGGGCAAATAATGTACCATTGAAAAGCTACGGAAATCGCGAAACTTTTTCATGTAGATGGTTTTCTCTGATTCCTATCCGTTTTCGAGTAACTTTGAAAATGGCGAGATCTTGTGTTCTGCCTTTATTGCAAAACAGATTCTTCGAAAATGTACCGTGTGAATAACTTGAACTTCTCAGCATGTCTACTTGAACTTCACACTGCTTTTCACGTGCTTTTGTTGCTCGTAGCTCTCCATCCACTCATCGGAATTGAGCAAATGATATACCGATGGAAAGCTACTGTTAACACTCAACTTTCCCGTGTTGATCATTTTTTCATACTCGCGACGTTTTTAAAAGTTTTCATCTGAAATTCATTCAGTGTCGTAGTTGAACTTCCTGCTATTTTCACGTTGAACTTCTGTGACGTATTTTAGTTTGTAAGTTCTCAACCATTCGCCGGGTGTTACACAAATGATATTCCTTTTGTACAAACCTCTCTCGCAATAATTTTTTTAACTTTCTCCGATCGAGGACTTGAATTTATAGCAACAAAATATTTGGACCTTGCCTTTTTATTCATTTGTCTCATTTTAAACACACACACACACACCATGTAGTACATGAATTTTTTCCCTTTTTTATTTTTTTATTTTCTTTTTTGTGGATTGAGATAATTATTTTAAAACGCAAAAAAAAAACAATTTTTCTGTTTTTGAACATGGAAATACAAGGTGAACCTCTCTCGCAAGAAATTTTGAACTTCCCTCGACAAAGCACTTGAACTTCTTTCAACAAACCTTTTAAGCTTTTATTTTTCTATACTTTTATTCTCACCTGAAATGCACTTTTTGCATTTCTTGAACTTCTCGTTGGTTTCACAATGAACTTCTGTCACATTTTTGTGTATACGTCGATTTACACGCAATTGAAGGTTGGACGTCATTTTTTGCCATTTTAAAACATGTAATTGGAAGTCGGGCGTCCCGCAATATAAATTCTGAACCATGCATGGAGGTGCATGTGAACTTCTTGCAACAAATATGAGTTTTTCATATACTTTGAACTTCTCTGTTATTTTAATTTCAACTTCTTAGTCATATTCTTAGAAAGGAAATATGTTTTTAAATAAGCATCAATTTTTTTGTAAATTGAACTTCATAGTTTTATTTTTCTTAGAAACGGTAATAATTTGAGTTTCCTGTATACATCGAACTACTCTTCTTTTTTAATTTGAAATTCGTCATTTTTATTCTTTAGTAACAAGGAAAATCTGAGTTTTTTTATAAATATCGAACTTCTCTATTTTTGTAATTTCAACTTATCGGTTTATTTTCTTTTAGTAACGGAAAAATCCTAGATTTCTAATAAATATTGAACCTTTCCCTTATCTAAATGTGAACTTCCAGAGTTTTTTTACTAGAAATGATGAAAATATTTTTTATGAATGTTGTATTGCTCTATTTTTTATAATTGAACTTCATGTTTTCATTTCTTAATAATGAGGAAAATCTGAATTTCGTATAACCATCGAACTACTCCATTTTTAGATTTGAACTTTTATGGGTTTTCTAATGGATAAAATCCTTTTTATATAATTTTGTGTTGAGATGCTTTATTTTTTGTGTTTGACCTTCTTGGGGTTTGTAATAAACATTGGACTTCTTTGTCTTTAAAATTTAGAAATCTAAGTTTTTCTAGAGACGGGGAAATCCATGTTTTTGTATAATTTCTGGAATGATCAAAATTTTAAATTTGAACTTCTAGGGTTTTTCTAGAGACGGGAAAATCCATTTTCCAAAGACGGGAAAATCCATGAGCTTTTTGTGTACAAACATATGTGTCTCTTTTTTGTTTTCTCATTTTTTCGAACTGTCCAATTTATTAAATATGAACTTCGAGAGTAAACATTATTCTAGGCGAGCCTTGTTTCCTTCTTCGTATAGAAATATCATGGTACTGAACACACAACACACACAACTGAAGTATATCTTTTTTAAAAAAAATTGTGAATTCCTGCAACTAGCACACACACTAAACCTTCACGAGGATAAGGCTGAACTTCCTCATTTTAACAACGCACACCGGAACAGGAGCACACAAACACAACCCTGGGCACATTTGTGCTTGAGAATTTGCATCTCTGGGGCACATGGTGCTTGAGAAGAACACTGTAGAGGCGAGGAGAAATTTCCAACCCATGTCCCCCTACACCCATGTTTATAAATTTTTGCAAACTATGTGTTCTTTTTTTTGCGAATGAAACTATGTGTTCTTTTTACCACTCGTTGCCTACTAGTTTATCTCAAAAAGTAGCGGGTCAATTATGCACATGTTTGCGAATTCACATACATGTCGGCTAGAGCAACAAAAAAGTTACACCAAAAAGACCACTTTTCACTATGAAAAAAGCTCCATTTTTACATACCGAAGTCTTCACATGGATTACAGAAAAAGAAGTCTGAAAAAGCTCCATTCTCTCATGGTAGTAGTACAACAACGGCTCTTACAGACAATGAAGAACAGTTTGTAGCCAAACTTTTGTACCCTATGAAGACAATGTAAGTGCAGCAAACAAATTCACATAAAAACTGAGACAAAATGCACCGTACAAGGGCAGATTAAACAGTTAAGAAGACACTAGTCCCCCTTTGCTCACATGGGCGGCGTTGCACGTCCTGAGGCAGCGAAGTTGAACAGCCTGTGCGCTGCTCACCTCTTCTCTTCGTGGTGATTGATTTTGGAACTCATTTGGTAGTCGTACATGAACTTCTCGCAAACCAATATGTTCATAACATGAAAAACATCTTGCATGCGCCAATAAACAAAACAGAGAACAAAATTCCTAGGCATGTATATCGCTAGGAGGTCAACTTGTACATTTATTATTGAATTGACAAAATTACTGTTAGTGAATTGCCTCGCATTTAAATCAAGTCTGATGCTCATACATAAAGAAACAATCAAGAATTTAGTCTGTGAAGCAAACCATTAAACAGAGCAAAAAGTTGACCGGTGGAGTTTGGAAAAAGCAATGTTTTTTACCCCACTAGGTGTTCTTTAGCTAAAACCAAAAGGATCTTATCCTTCTGAGCAACGAACATGCAATCTCCAACTCACTATTTTTCTTTTTGTCTTCTTCCGTGTGTGACCAAATCCCAAGATCTACTACCGCTAGCAACTTTGTTTGTAAAATAAAATCAAAACCAAACATGAATAGTTTGGCCTTCAGAACGGATTTGGCTACAGTGCACTGAAAAAGCTCTCTAAATGTGCTAAAAAAATCTCTCTGAACCTTGATTCCCCATTACCTCTGAACTGCATCCGCCTAAAAACTATCATGCGACATGCTTCTGCAAAATAGGACGAGTTGGTTCATCATGGTGGTGACTGAAACACAAGGCTCTATAGAAGCACACAAGAAGAATTAGCACTTCACGGTGCTGATGCATTTTTGGATAAGAAAACTCTTTTTTTCAATGTTGAAGGACCTGTGAAACTGAACCAACATATCACTACATCCAACTTTTTTGCACCTGCAAATACATCTGAACTTCAGACAAGAAACTCACCTAGAGACAATACAGAAACTGGGCATAGTACAGCCGCAGGGAACAACATGTAAGTGAGATGGAGATAGGATGGACCTTGGGGGCGTCGATGTGCTGGGCAGCCACATGCCACACAGGTCAGGCAGGTGGTGGTCCTGGTAGTAGCCATGGCGGGGGGAGGAACTTGGCCATGTCGTATGGCGGGTTAGATTGGAATCCAGGCGACGCGATGGACCGCGTTGGCCGGCGAGGTTGAATTGAGCGGCAGGGGAGGGGATGGCCGGTCCTGCGGAGCGTGATGGTGGAGCGGCGGCGGACGGGTCTCGCGCGGCGGCGAGAAGATGTCACCCAGTGGCGATCGTATCTCGCGCAGAGGCGCGATCTCACGCGGCAGCGACGGCGGCGGTTGGTGGCCAGAGTTAGGTGGTGGTTGGGTGGTGTGAGGGGCTCGGCGGCGCGGGTGGCTGCGCCGGCGCGCAAGGTGGGTCTCGCTGTCTCGGGGCTGCGCGCAATGGAAAAGCTGGGGGTCGGGGTAGGGCTTTTTTTTTTTTGTTTTTTTTTTTGTCGCTGACGGGTTCGGGAGTTCAGGAACAAGTCCACCGTGCCCTATATAAAGGATGGATAGTTTTCAGAATAACTATTCTAGTGCTATCATATATATAACTACCCTATTACTTTAAAAAACAAGAAGTTTTTAAAAAGTATATATACTAATAGAGATAATAGCGAACATTTTTTCCACCACAAAAACTTAAATAAAATACATATAATATTTTTATAAACTAATATTTCTAAAAATGTTTTTAAATCCAAAATACATATCAAAATAAATTTTTAAAAAGTTCCCAACCCCTTTTATATTGAAGGAGTCATATTACCTTCTCTCCTTTATCTTTTATTTCTGAGTTGGATTTGTTTCAAATAATAAAATAAATATGAAATCCAAAATGAATAGTTGGGAAAGTCCTTTTATTACCTCTCATTTCAATATTCAGAAAACTCCAAAATTTCAAATCCTAGTCAAATTAACTAAGAGCAAGCATCACACGCCAGTTATAAATGATCTTATTTAAATAATTAACATTCCAAAATTGAAATTTTGGGATGTTACAAATTGGCAATTGCTTGACTTGCGAGCCGTTAGATTCATCAAACTTCACATCTAATGTATCTTCAACTTTTCGGGTTAAGTTGTTGTAGATACGGTAAGTGTGAGAGTTTGAACCGTAACCGAGTAGAAAACTTCATGGGATATAGGAGCAAATTTTAAACGACGATACTTATCAAGAATGTAACACTTTGAGCAAAATACTCGAAAGTATCCAACAAGTGGATTGTTGCCGGTGAGTAGCTCGTATGTCGTTTTACCAAGAACCTTGTGAAGATAAAGTCGGATTGTAGGTAAATCTAGAAAAATCATAAACTATGACCTAGCCGAAAGGGATACCACCAAGGCTCCTCTAAGCATTGGGACCGAAGAGATCCATATGAAGTAGCTCAAGTGGTCTCCTTGTGGTCATGATGTTCTTCACGGGATGACTTCCTGCAAGTTGTTTTCCTGCTTCGCAAGCACTACAAATTCTATCCTTGTCAAAGATAACGTCTTTAACACCAAGAATATGATCTCCTTTAACAAGTTTATCAAGATTTCACATGCCAAAGTGTCCTAGTCGTATATGCCATAACCAACCTTTAGAAGATTTTTCAATAAGACATGTACGAGGTTGGGCTCTCTTAGTTAAGTAAACAATGTATAGATCACCTCTACGGATGGCGGTAAAGACCATATTATAATTATCTCGACGATACACTTGGCAACCTACTTCGGTAAATAGAACATTGTAACCAAAGTCGGCTAGTCTATATACAGAAATAAGATTGTATCCAAGAGATTCAACAAGCATAACATTTTTAATGGAGCTATCATTGGATATGGCCACCTTACTTAGGCCAAGTACCTTACCCTTGGAGTTGTCTCCAAAAGTCACATGCTTGCATGGACCATCATTCTTAGCAAGCTCACAAAGCATGGCTCTATGTCCGGCCATGTGATCGTTGCATCCAATATCAAGAATCCATTCCTTTCCTCCGGCCATGTAATCTCGAAGATTTGCCACGATACTAAGATTTCTCATAGTCTTCTCATGTTCGATGTCAAACTCTTCATCCTCATCATAATAGCCATGTTCAACGTTGTCATCATCAACATGTATATGATCATCACCTAGGGCAATGGATTCATTAGTTGCATGATTATGACAATGTTCAAGATTATGAATTCTATTGGCTTCTATTATGGTATTTCTAATGGTTCTAACATCACCTTTAGCACGCCTAAGGTCAGACAATCATCAAATTTAGGATCACTCAGCTTCATCTTATGAAAAGCAATAGTTTTATGAAGAATCTCATCAAGGTTCTTTATTGAGCAACTGGGATAGCGCATTTCCAAGCCCATCCACAAAGTATAGGCACACTCAAAGTTTTGCATACGAACAAGCATGATTTTAGGTAATCCTCGAATGATAAGATTGACAGTTCTAAGCATGTCAATTTATTCTTCATGAGTGGGGTGCAAGGGATCAATAGGAGGCACATAAGGGCTATGAGTATACGTGCTCAAGTTAAATTCATCAAAGATATAAAGCATTTCATTCGTCCAAGAATTATAGTACTCTTCATCAAGAATAGGCACTCTACATCTAAGACTCCCCAACGTAGACAAATTCATCTTCCTCCAATGGTGATTAAACCAAGGCAATGGAGACAAAAGGCTTTGATACCAATTGTAGGATCGAGAAGATAGGTCTAGAGGGGGTGAATAGACACTTAACAAACCAAAGGTGCAGGTTTTAGTTTTCTTGAAGTTTAGGAAAATTTTGACACTAGTTAAGACACAACCAACACTTTCTACACATGCATATCTAGAGACAAAGCAGCGGAAATAATGCAACATGCAATTGTGTGGAAAGTAAAGGGGTAGATATGGGAAGATCAAACGCAATGAAGACACATTGATTTTTGTCATAGTTCCGATAGGTGGTGCTATCGTATGTCCACGTTGATGGAGACTTCAACCCAGGGAGGGTAACGGTTGCCCGAGTCCACAAAGGGCTCCACCCACGAAGGGTCCATAAAGAAGCAACCTTGTCTATTCCACCATGGCTTACGTCAACGAAGGGTATATCTTCACAAAGTAGGCGATCTCCTTGCCCTTACAAACTCCTTGGTTCAACTCCACATGATCTTGGAGGCTCCTAAGTGACACCTAACCAATCTAGGAGACACCACTCTCCAAAAGATAATAGAGGGTGTTGTTGATGATGAACTCCTTTCCTTTGTGCTTCAAATGATAGTCTCCTCAACACTCAATCACTCTCTCAAAGATTTGGCTTGGGTAGGAGAAGGATTAGAGTGGAAAGCAGCTTCGAGAGGCTAGAAATCAAGGTTCAAATGGTTGGATTGAATGCCTTGATCTCAACACATGAGTAGGTGTTTCTCTCTCAGAAAATGAATGGTGGAGGCGTAGTTTCGTTCTGATGGATCTCTCTTCGAGTGAGTGGAGGTGGAGGGTTATAATAGCATTCACCAAGAGTCCAACCTTTACAACCTTTTGACTCAACTCGGTGACACTGAAACAGAAATCTTGGTGAGACCGACCTGTGTAAAAGATTCGAACATTGGGCGTCTCGGTGAGACCAAATGGAACAACTCGATGAAACCAGTGTGTGATGACCTAAGCGAGACCTCATTTCGGTAGTTTCAATCAAACCAACTCGGTAATTATGAAAAGGTGTGAAAAGGTTACAGAAACTTGGTCACCTCATTTCGGTGGGACCGAATATCATCTTGGTAGAACCATTTTGTTAGAGTTTGGCTGTGGCTCTGTCTAGGATCAACTCGGTGTGTCCGGGTGTATAAGATTCGGTGGGACCGAGATGGACTTTTAGGGTTTGGACAGACAGGATTCAGAGAAAATAGTTGAGGACTTTGGAGCAATATCTTCAAGCACTTGAGCAACTAAATCATGATCAAAACATCATCCCCTTTTAATAATATTAGCTTTCCTATGGACTCTTGGATCACTTAACCAAAAATGTAGAGGATTGAAGCTTTTTCCAATCCATGTCCTTAGCATTTTGAAGGGGTCCACAATCACCTATCCTTGTCATGCCAATGTTTAACATTTCTAAAATACACTAGATGAAAATGTTAGTCCAACAATACGTATGTTGACATGAATTACCAAGACCATCAAGGGAGAAACTATGGAGTATCGAGACCTATTTATGAAGGTGTGTACATGCTTGGAGGCTACAGCGAAGGATATTTTTACCCAACATGGATGATAGCATGATCTTTGAATTGGCCTTCCTACGGCTACGTTATACAGCCTCCACATGATAACTTGTATTCTGCCTTTTTCAAATTTTTTGGAACTTGATATTGGCTATGGCTGTGTGCATCTCAATTATGCAGAGGCCGGGTGTAATGCTTAAACCTTTTAAGTAATAAAGCATCCTTTATCAAAAAAATGTATGCAATTATCATGTGCAATTTACATCATCGGTTGAAGCAAAAATGCTCGAGGTGATGTAAAACTACTTTTGTGTGACCAAGATACGTGTTGTAGGGTGGAACCCTAAGTGGGGATCTTTCACGAATTGGAGGGGGAATCCCCCAAGAACAAGAACAACACAAGAGGGAAAACAAGAGGAAACACTCAATTGACTAGATCCAAGAACACACAAGTGTTCACAATGATCCAAGAACAACAAAGGAAAGATACAAGATACTAGTTCATCCCAATCGTATCAGGAGAGAGGTCTTGATGGTCCTATGATGGGGATCCTTCTCACATGTGGGGGTCTTGATATCCACAAGTGGATCTTCTCCCTTAGGAGGACATGATCTCCTAGAGGAGGGGATACAAGGAGCAAAGCTCACAAATGTCTCACATATACTTTGCTATCCCTAACAAATGGTCTAGGTACGGAATATATATAGGTGGCTGGAGGTGAGGGACGAGGTGGATGAAGAGGAGGCCCAAACAGCAATCACAGCCGTCCATCCTGTAGGGCTCGTGCGCACGGGGTAAGTTGGGCCCGTGCGCACGGGGTGCTCCTGCGCCAGCTCCCTGTGTAGTCCATGCGCACGGGGTCTTCGAGGCCCATGGGCACGGGGTCGCCTGGGAGGTGCAGAGTTGATCTTGTTGCACTCCTTCTTCCTCCTTGTGGCCTTGGGGTCCTTCTCCTTGGCCTCCGGGATGCTCCCCAATTGCTTGGTGGTGGTCGTCCTCATACAGAGTGATGCACAATGATCCATGGTGAGGTAGCAACCAAGTCCTATGGATATTCATGCAAATCTTGGAGAGGAGCGGGTTCACCTTAGGTTCGTTAGGTCCACTTGGGGCTTGAGGTGCAATGAAGGTGAACATGGTGATGTCCAGAGGATGCTCTGCATCATCACCTCCCCCTTGGGAAAGATCCGACCTCGGATCGTAAACCATATCACCATGGGAAAGAGATGATGTTGTCGTGTATAAGTTGACGATCACCAAGCATTCGTCCTCTTGTAGCTTGAAATGGGCACTCTCCAATGTCGCACCCTCTTGAAATTCCTTCAAAAGGAGCAAAGATAACAAGCACTTGAAAAAACAAATGTGGTTGGCATTAGAGCAAAACCAAACATTCGAGAGGTGATTCACCCAACAAGTGTTGTCATCACGCATAGCATATGGTGTAACAAAGGATTGTGACATGGCATGAAAGCACATAAATTGAGCGAAATCAAGGACATCATGGAAACAAGCATGTAAATGTGAGGTAGCGATGCAAATGTGTGTGTCAAGAGAATAAGCATCTACCTCAAACTCATAGAAAGCATGCATAAGGCTCTCAACAAATGGTCTATGGTATGCATATGAAGCATTCACAACACCAAATATAATGACATGTCTAAACACATGGGGCAAGTGCAAGACAATCCAAGCATAATGTGCACGGGGTGTAGTGAATATAGAGTGGCACTCAACACAATAGAAAGAGCAATTTTTCATCATGTGTGAGGCAATCATAGTGATCAAGTAGTGCAAGCTAGTAGTGCGAAGATGCAAAATACTAGAAGGAATCATGGCTAGCATGTCATGTGTACAAATAGTGGGCATGAATAATTCACATGACATAGCACAAGCATGAAAGCAAGATATGAGCAAAACATCATCAATGTATTGGAGAGAGGGCATATGTAAATAGCAATGGGGCATAATGACTCTCCCAACACAACAAGCATCAAAAGCATTGGGCACAAAGAAATCATGGCAATAGCTACTAGGATCTCCACCAAGCATGCAAATACACATAGAAGTAGTATAAAGATGAATCATGGGTAGATGCAAGCAAGGGTCACAATTGCATGGCAAAGGCATGGAAAGAGGCATAGCATGCAAAGTGAACACGAGAAAATGGGCATAACGTAACAAGTGATATATAACCCAAAGCCGTGTGAGAGCCAAGTAGAAGAGATGCGCGTAGTCGTTGTGCGAAGGGAACGGTGGTAAGGATAGTCCACGTGATCCCAAGTCATCGTTGCTCTCAAGAGCTCGTTTCGTCAACTCTTGGGATTGAGAGGTTGACGAATATACGTGAGTACCTACACAAAACAAAGGCAAAGGAAAAATTGTGTGTGCGTGGTAGATGTACACATCATCCATCATGATGTGCACGTGCTTGTGTTGGTTAGCACAAAATATACAATGCTCAAATAAATGAGTTGCATGATATTGAAACATGGCATCCATCATGAGAGGTTTGTTGTTATGTATAGCATAATGGAGACTCAAAGGATGTAATGCATCACTCACAATGTCTAGAGCATTGTGAGGAATGGTATGCATGTGGTGCACACAAGGGATGTAATCATGCGATACACAATAATTTTCATGGCATGGCATATGAGATGAATTTCACAAGTCATGTAAGGGAAGCATGGCAATATCATCACATGAAAAACAAAAGCCAATGACCATCATCTCGTCATCTATGCCATATGTGCAAATAGGATTTACTTTAATGGGGCATGCAATGTTACTATGTTGAAATTGAAATGATGCAATATGGGATATCTCACTCATAGCATATGACAAGTTCAATGGATTGTCAAACATGATGTGACCAAAAGAATTTTCACATGGTATCCTATGGAGCATAGCATCACAAGTAGGCAATTCAACATGCTCATCATCATATTCATCATAAATGGGTGGCATATCGAAACAAGACATAGGATGTGATGAATCCATAGGGTGATCATCATCATGCAAGCAATCATTTGCAATATAGTGCACTAGTGGGACAAGAGAAGCACCATCACCTATGTTACCTATGGAGCTCCACTCATGTGGTGTAGGTGAGGTATCGAAGATCGAGTCGTGGTCATATTCATCGTGATGGAACCATGTGGGGGTGCATCGTATTCCACCATGGCCATCATCTTGTCCATAGGAAGGGCAAAGTCGTCGAGGATCGGCGCATCATCATAAATGGGACCTAGCACCAAATGAGAAGACACAATAGAGGTAGAGGTCAAGTCGTTAGAGTTGAAAGTGGCCTCACATGACCTATCAACTATGTCACTCTCTCTATGTGGTGGTTCACTCACTCCCTCAAGGTAGGTGCACTCAAACTCACATATGGTGGAGTCACTCATCTCACTCAAGTGGTGGGGGTTGTGGCTCTCCTCACATGGGAGTTCTGGCAACTCGTCGTATATGGGGCTAGTGGTGAAGTCACTCTTACTCTCAATATGGTGGCACAAGTCACTCAAGTCATCATATGTCGCCATGGTCGAAGGGAAAATCCCATGCTCAGCCATCTCTCTTGAGGGGCTTCCGAAGATGGAAGTGTCGCCCTCGATCGTAGGTGATCGCCTTGGACTTGATGATGTCGAAGTAGGCGTACTTGTCGGAGGTAGGCGAAGATTTCGTACATCGAAAGGCGAAGATGCCTTGATAACCCTTGGCGAAGATGCCGAAGTGGTGGTAGTAGCCGTAGCTCCGTCTTGGTGGTGCTCGTCTCGCGGTCTTCTCTTGTACTCATGAAGTTTTTCTTGACGGTGCCGCGTGGTACTTGCATCTTGTGGCCGTAACGAAGACTTGCGACTTGAGCGTCTCCGCCGTGAATATGACGAAGAGGAAGAAGACTTGTAGTTGTCCCACACGTGTCGGATGTCATCCAATTGTGCGTACAACTTGGTGTCGATGTAGTCCCTTTTCCATGCTTCGCGTTGGTGAATGTTGACGGTGAGTCGCTCAATGCTTCACATTGCTCGTTGTAGTCCAAAGATGGGCGTTTTGGTGATGTAGTTGTTCGCGCCGTCGTTGTCGTGGAAGACCGGAGATGAAATGCCTTACCTATCCATCACAAGACTCGAGCAAATGTGAGTGGAAGAAAGGAAAGAACTAGACCAATGTACCTTATCCAATGTTGAAGATGGATCAATGATCACTCAATAATGTAACAAGGAAATATCACAATTGGTACCGGATCTTGTCAATTCTCACACCTACACAAGTAAGACTTATGGTGGAGCTCGGTGAGGATAGTGGCACAAAAATTTGATGCAAAAATGTTAGCAAGAGTCAATAATGTTGGAAAAGATTCACAAATTCGCAAGTGAAAAAGTAGACCAATAGCAATATGTGGCACACAGAAACACACACACGGATAAATAAATGGGGTCGTGCAACCAAGGAATGAGCACAAAATGTGGAATCCATGGAAAACGCTCGTGTTGCACAACTCAAGAGAGACGCTAGCATGATTGCTCAATAGGCGGATACGACACTTGTGCACAACCTATAAGATGCAAAATGTATGAGCTTTCTATCCCAAGTATGCTATGTGTATGATGTTCCGGTGTTTCGCATACGATGATCCAAGATGATCAATATGGTAGTATGGTATGCAATGTGGCGATGCTATGGCTCTTGCTTAAAAGCTTCTTTGCTCTCTTTTCTTTTGCTTAAAAGCTTATTCTCTTTTTTTGATATGGCCACTATGCGAAATGCACAAACCAAGATAGCAATTTTGTATATGCGGGAACAATCTTGTGACACAAGAGATGATATGATGCCAAGATGATACCAATATGATATGGTATGTATGTAATGGAAGGTACGGATCACTAATGTGCACAAGTAACGTTGCTGGCAATACTCAAATGGCTAGTCTCGATAGGCAAGTGACGCAAAATGGGCTAAGGGGTTAACAATGTAATGGCAAGAATGTACAATGAAGGGATACCACGATACCAAGATGATATAGAGGTTACCGTTCTTGCTTATGGTTAGGGTGTCAAAATGGTGAAGTGGTCGATGTCGATGACGACCTTGTGGCGATGATGAGTGGTGGTGGTCTTGATGTAGATACCAAGATGATGTAGACCCGTCCCTAAGTAGCCGAAACACCTTAGGAAACGGTAAAAACCGCAAACTCAAAATCTCATATGGAAAAGGTCAAATGGTGGAAGCGGAGATGGCAATGCGGAAGTGGTGGTGGTGGTGGTTGATGAAGAAGCGACCGTCCCTAAGTAGCCGAAACACCTTAGGAGACTAAAGTCACCACTCAAACAACCACAAATGCTATATGGAGCAAAGGGGGTTAGGTTGCGAAAGGCTATGGTGGTTTTTGCGGGTGATATGGTGGAGGGCCTAGGCAAAGATGCCGAAATGTCAAAATTTGGATGGAGTCAAATGGTGTTGGAACCTATCTAGTTGGATGGGGGATGTCAATAGCTACTCAACGAGCTAAAGAACGCAAAAATCGGACTTCGGATGTGGAAGTTATGGCCGAAACGATGAAGTGCTCATGGCTGGCCTGGGAGGGCCGTGCGCACGGGGGTAGGAGCCCATGGGCACGGGGTCCCGTGCGCACGGTACACACACCGAGGGCACGGGGTCACCTAGGACACGCGTGTTTGGCGGAGTTCTTCCTGATCTGGGCTCCAAATGGATGGATCTCGTTGGTGGGGTTTAGCTGGGGTATGGGGGTGGTATGGGAGGGTGGGGGTGTAGCGACCCAACCTCAGACGGTCAAGTCTCTGTGCTTAAGTGTCATCCCTGGATCGGTATGCTGACACACACAGTACTCTAGGATTTATAACAGAGGTAAATCACATGTATAAAATAACGTAAATACTATTACCTCAATCCAAATAGCGGAAGTAACAACAAGGTTGTGGATTCCCATCAACACCAACAGCAAAGTTGAGTGTAGAAATCGTAACCCTAATGTATCACTTACTCGTCGTAAGAATCCTGCAACATGAAACGTTGCAGCCCCAAAGGGTCAGTACATTGAATGTACTGGCAAATTCACACCATAGGATAATGATGAATAATAACTATCACTACATGTATATATGGCTGTTGGAAAATCTCTATGGTTATAATGTTTTTGGGAAAAGCCAATTTTTCCCTACTGCAAAGGAATATAATTTATTTAACTGCAAAGTTGGTTGAAAAATATTGAGAAGGTTCCTCCAACTCAATCCCAAATTAACATCAATAACCCAACAAATTATTTAAGTAACGTGATGAGATTATTATGATAATCCAAGAACCAGATACTCAAGATGTCCATAATCGAGGACACGACTAATCATGACTAGTTTATACACTCTGCAGAGGTTTGCGCACTTTTCCCCACAAGACTCGATCTCCTCCGTTGGATTTCTCGCACTACATGGTGTTTGAGAAACGAATGACTGAGACACGGTCTTTCAGAAGCATTAACTCTCTACTCCAGATAGACTATACCACCTACAACCCACTACATCTGCTAGTCTACCTCTTCAAGAGCTTCATGCAACTTACTCAACTATGCTAGAGCCCTAATAGCTTGTGGCTGCACACGAAAGTTTCTACATGAATAATCTTATGATCCCTTTGAGCCTGGGTGGCATTCCATAGGGTGATCATACGGGTCCTCCGGGATCCCCTTGGGCAAACACTGCGTTCTCCAGGTGCCCGGGCAAACCACTGGGTGCTCCAGGGTGCCCCAACCAATCCACCCAGATGTGTATTAAAGTAGCCACCTTAAGTTAACCATTAAATAATAACTCTCACATTTGTCATGAATTCTCTCAAACCAATCCACGTCTACAAGCATAGCATAGCAATATGATGATAACGTAAAAGTAACTCCCAAGGTTTGGATGCAGGGCAATAGGTTCCTACCTCATCAACTACTTCCCAATACCCACATGTTATCAATCCTACTCATGCAATGTTTGAGGGTGAAACTAATGCATAACACTAGGTATGAAAGGGATATGATCAAAGTGGGAACTTGCCTGTACTATTGATGAAGATGGTTCGCACTCAAAACTCTTGACAGTTCTACTCGTCACACTCCGGTCAATCTATCGTAAGCAAGCAATAGTAACCACACATAAGCAATCACTCAAAAGATCAAAAAGATCGAACAAAACAATTCAGAAAGCTTCAAAACCAAGCCAATAACTCTTGCAACCTAAAACAATTTCTAACAGTACCAACCTTATGTGAATTTGGCCTTATCAAAAAGTTTAAGTCAAGAGCTTCGATTTGCAAAAAGAATCAACTAAATCGGAGTTACGAAGCTCAAGTTATGATCAAAAGAAGTTTCAAATTCAAAACTGTTTGAATTCAAATTTTAAACTTTCAAAAACATGTTTGAGTTGTTTATCTGGATAGAGGAGATCATAATGAAGAAGTGGGCGTTGGTTTCATTGATTTTGGATAAACGAGCGAAAAGTAATGATTGTTTGAACTTCAGGGACTAAACTATAAAGAAAATATTTGCAGAAAGATCCCTGGCCGAAATTAAAAGAAAAAAATCTTATCGAACGAACGTTCGCTACAGAGGCATATGCAAAGAAAACCGTTCACTACAGAGGCCTAACTGGTGAACGTTTGCTAAATAAGTTAACTAAATAAATAAAATCGGGTTTAACAAAGAAAAACCTAAAACAAAAAAAACGGATCGGACCGAGCGGTTTTACCGGTCCACGCGGGTCAACGGCGACGACGCCTTTCCGCGGCGGTGGACTTCGACGGCGGCGACGCGGTTAGCAGCGGCGAAGCGCGGGCGATGGCAGCAAAGTGCGGCACGGCGTCGGCGGCGAGGCAGAGGCAGCGGCAGCGGCGTCGCAGGGGCGGCGGCGGTGATCTGCGGCGGCGGCGGCGAAGTGAGAGGAGGAGAGGGGCGGCGAAGCTGCGGCTTTATATGGGGGGTCGGTCTCGGTGCATGGAGAAGGGGCAGGAGGAGGCCGGGCGGCGCACGGCGTCCATGGTGGCGGCGCTGCGTACGGCGGGCGGAGTCCGCCCTTGGCCGGGGAAGCACAGTGCTGGGCTGGGCCGTGGCCTGGCTGGGAGCTGGGCCGGCCCAGTCGACGAAGAGGTTTCCTTTTTTAAATAAAGATTTTCCAATCAAACAAAAATAAATAAAACAAAATAAACAAAAATATTATATAGGCATATAATATATCAAAATTTTCAGAAAACAATTTTCTACAAGGTGAACATTTTTATAACTTTAAATAAAATCTACAAAAATTCAAATAAATCAAACAATGCTACTGATACAATAAAACCCACTAAAAACAATTTCAAAAATACCAAAATGATTTCAAATTAATTTTTCTCCAATTTTCTAGTGTAGGGAATCATGTTACCCTATTTTCCGTATATTTTACTTATGGAGAAAAATAATTTGAATAAAACCCAAATTACTCCTAATTGAAAATAATTTCCAAAAGGACTTTGAATTTGATCCTTTTAAACTTCCAACTCATATTTCATATGTTTTGAAGAAGTCATTTTATCTTCTCTCGTGAAAATCATTGAGTTTCTTAAAGTTCTGAATTTGAAATATTTTCAAATGAAATACAAATCTTTTCAAAACCCTTTATCATTTATTTAAATGGAAGAAGTCATATTATCTTCACTCCATGGTTTTGTGATGAAAAGAATTTGAATTCATGGAGATCAAAATGCAAAATGAAAGTTGGGAAAGTCCTTTTATTGAAGGAAATATGCCCTAGAGGCAATAATAAAGTTATTATTTATTTCCTTATATCATGATAAATGTTTATTATTCATGCTAGAATTGTATTAACCGGAAACATAATACATGTGTGAATACATAGACAAACAGAGTGTCACTAGTATGCCTCTACTTGACTAGCTCGTTGATCAAAGATGGTTATGTTTCCTAACCATAGACATGAGTTGTCATTTGATTAACGGGATCACATCATTAGGAGAATGATGTGATTGACTTGACCCATTCCGTTAGCATAGCACTTGATCGTTTAGTTTGTTGCTATTGCTTTCTTCATGACTTATACATGTTCCTATGACTATGAGATTATGCAACTCCCGTTTACCGGAGGAACACTTTGTGTGCTACCAAACGTCACAACGTAAAAGGGTGATTATAAAGGAGCTCTACAGGTGTCTCCAAAGGTAGATGTTGGGTTGGCGTATTTCGAGATTAGGATTTGTCACTCCGATTGTCGGAGAGGTATCTCTGGGCCCTCTCGGTAATGCACATCACTTAAGCCTTGCAAGAATTGCAACTAATGAGTTAGTTGTAGGATGATGTATTACATAACGAGTAAAGAGACTTGCCGGTAACGAGATTGAACTAGGTATTGAGATACCGACGATCGAATCTCGGGCAAGTAACATACCGATGACAAAGGGAACAACGTATGTTGTTATGCGGTCTGACCGATAAAGATCTTCGTAGAATATGTGGGAGCCAATATGAGCATCCAGGTTCCGCTATTGGTTATTGACCGGAGACGTGTCTCGGTCATGTCTACATTGTTCTCAAACCCGTAGGGTCCGCACGCTTAAGGTTACGATGATAGTTTCATTATGAGTTTATATATTTTGATGTACCGAAGGTTGTTCGGAGTCCCGGATATGATCACGGACATGACGAGGAGTCTCGAAATGGTCGAGACATAAAGATCGATATATTGACGGCTATATTCGGACACCGGAAGTGTTTCGGGTGATTTCGGAGAAAACCGTAGTGCCGGAAGGGTTACCGGAACCCCCCGGGAAAGTATTGGGCCTTAGTGGGCCTGAGGGGAGAGAGAGGGCAGCAGCCTAGGAGGTGGCGCGCCCCCTCCCATGGGGAGTCCGAATTGGACTAGGGGAGGGGGCGCGGCCCCTCTTTCCCTCTCCCTCTCCCTCTCTTTCCTTCCCCCTTCTCTCTTCCTAGTTGGACTAGGAAAGGGGAGTCCTACTCCTACTAGGAGGAGGACTCCCCCCTCCTTGGCGCGCCCCAAGGGCCGGCCAGCCTCTCCCCTTTCTCCTTTATATACAGGGGCAGGGGGGCACCTCTAGACACACAAGTTGATCTTCATGATCGTTCTCTTAGCCGTGTGCGGTGCCCCCCTCCACCATAATACTCGATAATATTGTAGCGGTGCTTAGGTGAAGCCCTGCGACGGTAGAACATCAGGATCGTCACCACGCCGTCGTGCTGACAGAACTCTTCCTGACACTTTGCTGGATCGGAGTCCGGGGATCGTCATCGAGCTGAACGTGTGCTAGAACTCGGAGGTGCCGTAGTTTCGGTGCTTGATCGGTCGGGCCGTGAAGACGTACGACTACATCAACCGCGTTGTGCAAACGCTTCCGCTTCCAATCTATGAGGGTACGTAGATAAGACTCTCCCCTCTCGTTGCTATGCATCACCATGATCTTGCGTGTGCGTAGGAATTTTTTTTGAAATTACTACGTTCCCCAACAGTGGCATCAGAGCCTAGGTTTTATGCGTAGATGTCATATGCACGAGTAGAACACAAGTGAGTTGTGGGCGATATAAGTCATACTGCTTACCAGCATGTCACACTTTGGTTCGGCGGTATTGTTGGATGAAGCGGCCCGGACCGACATTACGCGTACGCTTACGCGAGACTGGTTTTACCGTCGTGCTATGCACACTGGTGACTAGCGGGTGTCAGTTTCTCCAACTTTAGTTGAACCGAGTGTGGCTACGCCCGGTCCTTGAGATTGTTAAACAACACTAACTTGACAAACTATCGTTGTGGTTTTCGATGCGTAGGTAAGAACGGTTCTTGCTAAGCGCGTAGCAGCCACGTAAAATTTGCAACAACAAAGTAGAGGACGTCTAACTTGTTTTTGCAGGGCATGTTGTGATGTGATATGGTCAAGACGTGATGAGATATAAGTTTTTGTATAAGATGATCATGTTTTGTTGAAGTTATCGGCAACTGGCAGAAGCCTTGTGGTTGTCTCTTTATTGCATAAGATGCAAGCGCCAAATAATTGCTTTACTTTATCGCTATGCGATAGCAATAGTTGCATGAGCAGTAGTTGGCGAGACGACCATGTGAAGACACATTGATATAGATCAAGATGATGGAGATCATGGTGTCATGCTGGTGACGATGGAAATCATGACGATACTTTGGAGATGGAGATCAAAGGCACAAGATGATGATGGCCATATCATGTCACATATTTTGATTGCATGTGATGTTTATCTTTTATACATCTTATTTTGCTTAGTTCGACGGTAGCTTTATAAGATGATCTCTCATTAATTATCAAGGTACAAGTGTTCTCCCTGAGTATGCACCGTTGCGAAAGTTCTTCGTGCTGAGACACCACGTGATGATCGGGTGTGATAGGCTCTACGTTCAAATGCAACGGGTGCAAAACAGTTGCACACGCGGAATACTTAGGTTAAACTTGACGAGCCTAGCATATAACAGATATGGCCTCGGAACACGGAGACCGAAAGGTCGAGCGTGAATCATATAGTAGATATGATCAACATAGTGATGTTCACCATTGAAACTACTCCATCTCACGTGATGATCGGACATGGTTTAGTTGATTTGGATCACGTGATCACTTAGAGGATTAGAGGGATGTCTATCTAAGTGGGAGTTCTTAAGTAATATGATTAATTGAACTTTAAATTATCATGAACTTAGTCCTGGTAGTTTTAGCATATCTATGTTGTAGATCAATAGCTCGAGTTTTGCTCCCCTGTTTTATTTTTGATATGTTCCTAGAGAAAACTAAGCTGAAAGATGTTAGTAGCAATGATGCGGATTGGATCCGTGATCTGAGGTTTATCCTCATTGCTGCATAGAAGAATTATGTTTTTGATGCACTGCTAGGTGACAAACCTATTGGAGGAGCAGATGCAGATGTTATGAACATTTGGCTAGCTCAATATGATGACTACTTGATAGTTTAGTGCACCATGCTTAAACGGCTTAGAATCGGGACTTCAAAGACGTTTTGAACGTCATGGACCATATGAGATGTTCCAGGAGTTGAAGTTAATATTTCAAGCAAATACCCGAGTTGAGAGATATGAAGTCTCCAACAAGTTCTATAGCTAAAAGATGGAGGAGAATAGCTCAAGCAGTGAGCATGTGCTCAGATTGTCTGGGTACTACGCTTGAATCAAGTGGGAGTTAATCTTCCAGATAAAATAGTGATTGACAGAATTCTCTAGTCACCATCACCAAGTTAGTAGAACTTCGTGATGAACTATGATATGCAAGGGATAACGGAAACGATTCCCAAGCTCTTCATAATGCTGAAATCAACGAAGGTAGAAATCAAGAAAAATATCAAGTGTTGATGGTAGACAAGACCACTAGTTTCAAGAAAAAGGCAAAGGGAAGAAGGGGAACTTCAAGAAGAACGGCAAGCAAGTTCTTGCACAAGTGAAGAAGCCCAAGTCTGGTCCTAAGCCTGAGACTAAGTGCTTCTACTGCAAAGGGACTGGTCACTGGAAGCGGAACTGCCCCAAATATTTAGCGGATAAGAAGGATGGCAAATTGAACAAAGGTATATTTGATAACAGATTATTGATGTGTATTTTACTAGTGTTCGTAGCAACCCCCCGGTATTTGATACTGGTCAGTTGCTAAGAGTAGTAACTCGAAACGGGAGTTGCAGAATGAACATAGACTAGTTAAGGGTGAAGTGACGATGTGTGTTGGAAGTGGTTCCAAGATTGATATGATCATCATCGCACACTCCCTATACTTTTGGGATTAGTGTTGAACCTAAATAAGTGTTATTTGGTGTTTGCGTTGAGGATGAATATGATTTGATCATGTTTATTGCAATACGGTTATTCATTTTAGTAAGAGAATAAATTGTTGTTCTGTTTACATGAATAAAACCTTATATGGTTACACACCCAATGAAAATGGTTCGTTGGATCTCGATCATAGTGATACACATATTCATAATATTGAAACCAAAAGATGCAAAGTTAATGATGATAGTGCAACTTATTTGTGGCACTGCCGTTTAGGTCATATTGGTGTAAAGCGCATGAAGAAACTCCATGCTGATGGGCTTTGGAATCACTTGATTATGAATCAGTTGATGCTTGCGAACCATGCCTCATGGGCAAGATGACTAAGACTCCATTATCCGGAACAATGGAGCGAGCAACAGATTTGTTGGAAATCATACATACTGATGTATGTGGTCCTATGAATATTGAGGCTCGCGGTAGGTATCATTATTTTCTGATCTTCACAGATGATTTGAGCAGATATGAGTATATCTACTTGATGAAACACAAGTCTGAAACATTTGAAAAGTTCAAAGAATTTTAGAGTGAAGTGGAGAATCATCGTAACAAAAATAAAAGTTTCTACGATATGATCGCAGAAGTAAAATATTTGAGTTACGAGTTTGGCCTTCAGTTAAAAACAATGTGAAATAGTTTCACTACTCACGCAACCTGGAACACCATAGTGTAATGGTGTGTCCGAACGTCATAACCATACTTTATTAGATATGGACGATCTATGATGTCTCTTACCGATTACCACTATCGTTTTGGGGTTATGCATTAGAGACAGCTACATTCATGTTAAATAGGGCACCATTTAAATCCGTTGAGATGACACCGTATGAACTTTGGTTTGGCAAGAAACCTAAACTGTCGTTTCTTAAAGTTTGGGACTGCAATGCTTATGTGAAAAAGTTTCAACCTGATAAGCTCTAACCCAAATCGGAGAAGTGCGTCTTCATAGGATACCCAAAAGAAAATGTTGGGTACACCTTCTATCATAGATCCGAAGGCAATATATTCGTTGCTTTGAATGGATCCTTTCTAGAAAAAGAGTTTATCTCGAAAGAAGTGAGTGGGAGGAAAGTAGAACTTGATGAGGTAACTGTACCTGCTCCCTTATTGGAAAGTAGTTCATCACAGAAATCTGTTCCTGTGACTACTACACCGATTAGTGAGGAAGCTAATGATGATGATCATGTAACTTCAGATCAAGTTACTACCCAACCTCGTAGGTAAACCAGAGTGAGATCCGCACCAGAGTGATACGCTAATCCTGTTCTGGAGGTCATGTTACTTGACCATGACGAGCCTACGAACTATGAGGAAGCGATAATTAGCCCAGATTCCGCTAAATGGCTTGAGGCCATGAAATCTGAGATGAGATCCATGTATGAGAACAAAGTATGGACTTTGATTGACTTGCCCAATGATCGGCGAGCCATTGAGATTAAATGGATCTTCAAGAGGAAGACGGACGCCGATAGTAGTGTTACTATCTACAAAGCTAGAATTGTCGCAAAAAAAGGTTTTCGACAAGTTCAAGGTGTTGACTACGATGAGAGTTTCTCACTCGTATCTATGCTTAAGTCTGTCCGAATCATGTTAGAAATTGCCGCATTTTATGAAATCTGGCAAATGGATAAACAAAACTGCATTCCTTAATGGATTTATTAAAGAAGAGTTGTATATGATGCAACCAGAAGGTTTTGTCAATCCTAAAGGTACTAACAAAATATGCAAGCTCCAGCGATCCATCTATGGACTGGTGCAAGCATCTCGGAGTTGGAATATACGTTTTGATAAGTTGATCAAAGCATATAGTTTTATACAGACTTGTGGTGAAGCCTGTATTTACAAGAAAGTGAGTGGGAGCACTACACCATTTCTGATAAGTATATGTGAAAGACATATTGTTGATCGGAGATAATGTAGAATTATTCTGCAAAGCATAAAGGAATGTTTGAAAGGAGTTTTTCAAAGAAAGACCTCGGTGAAGCTGCTTACATATTGAGCATCAAGATCTATAGAGATAGATCAAGACGCTTGATAAGTTTTTCAATGAGTACATACCTTGACAAGATTTTGAAGTAGTTCAAAATGGAACAGTCAAAGAAGGAGTTCTTGCCTGTGTTACAAAGGTGTGAAGTTGAGTAAGACTCAAACCCGACCACGGCAGAAGATAGAAAGAGAATGAAAGTCATTCCCTATGCCTCAGCCATAGGTTCTATAAAGTATGCCATGCTGTGTACCAGATCTATTGTATACCCTACACTGTGTTTAGCAAGGGAGTACAATAGTGATCTAGGAGTAGATCACTAGACAGCGGTCAAAATTATCCTTAGTGGAATAAGGATATGTTTCTCGATTATGGAGGTGACAAAAGGTTCGTCGTAAAGGGTTACGTCGATACAAGTTTTGACACTGATCCAGATGATTGTAAATCTCAATCTGGATACATATTGAAAGTGGGAGAAATTAGCTAGATTAGCTCCGTGCAGAGCATTGTTGACATAGAAATTTGCAAAATACTTACAGATCTGAATGTGGCAGACCCGTTGACTAAACTTCTCTCACAAGCAAAACATGATCACAACTTAGTACTCTTTGGGTGTTAATCACATAGCGATGTGAACTAGATTTTTGACTCTAGTATACCCTTTGGGTGTTGATCACATGACTATGTGAACTATGGGTTAATCACATGGTGATGTGAACTATTGATGTTAAATCACATGGCGATGTGAACTAGATTATTGACTCTAGTGCAAGTGGGAGACTGAAGGAAATATGCCCTAGAGGCAATAATAAAGTTATTATTTATTTCCCTTATATCATGATAAATGTTTATTATTCATGCTAGAATTATATTAACCGGAAACGTAATACATGTGTGAATACATAGACAAACAGAGTGTCACTAGTATGCCTCTACTTGACTAGCTCGTTGATCAAAGATGGTTATGTTTCCTAACCATAGACATGAGTTGTCATTTGATTAACGGGATCACATCATTAGGAGAATGATGTGATTGACTTGACCCATTCCGTTAGCATAGCACTTGATCGTTTAGTTTGTTGCTATTGCTTTCTTCATGACTTATACATGTTCCTATGACTATGAGATTATGCAACTCCCGTTTACCGGAGGAACACTTTGTGTGCCACCAAACGTCACAACGTAACTGGGTGAGTATAAAGGTGCTCTACAGGTGTCTCCGAAGGTACTTGTTGGGTTGGTGTATTTCGAGATTAGGATTTGTCACTCCGATTGTCGGAGAGGTATCTCTAGGCCCTCTCGGTAATGCACATCACTTAAGCCTTGCAAGCATTGCAACTAATGAGTTAGTTGTAGGATGATGTATTACGGAATGAGTAAAGAGACTTGTCGGTAATGATATTGAACTAGGTATTGAGATACCGACGATCGAATCTCGGGCAAGTAACATACCGATGACAAAGGGAACAACGTATGTTGTTATGCGGTCTGACCGATAAAGATCTTCGTAAAATATGTGGGAGCCAATATGAGCATCCAGGTTCCGCTATTGGTTATT
This sequence comes from Triticum urartu, assembly GCF_003073215.2. NCBI lineage: Eukaryota > Viridiplantae > Streptophyta > Magnoliopsida > Poales > Poaceae > Triticum > Triticum urartu. The sequence continues at coordinate 349,095,043 of NC_053024.1, read as the reverse complement.
GACCGGAGACGTGTCTCGGTCATGTCTACATTGTTCTCGAACCCGTAGGGTCCGCACGCTTAAGGTTTCGATGACAGTTATATTATGAGTTTTGATGTACCGAAGGAGTTTGGAGTCTCGGATGAGATCGAAGACATGACGAGGAGTCTCGAAATGGTCGAGACATAAAGATCAATATATTGGACGGCTATATTCGGACACCGGAAGTGTTTCGGGTGATTTTGGAGAAAACCGGAGTGCCGGAAGGGTTACTGGAACCCCCCGGGGAAGTATTGGGCCTTAGTGGGCCTGAGGGGAGAGAGAGGGCAGCAGCCCAGGAGGTGGCGCGCCCCCTCCCATGGGGAGTCCGAATTGGACTAGGGGAGGGGGGCGCGGCCCCTCTTTCCCTCTCCCTCTCCCTCTCTTTCCTTCCCCCTTCTCTCTTCCTAGTTGGACTAGGAAAGGGGAGTCCTACTCCTACTAGGAGGAGGACTCCCCCTCCTTGGCACGCCCCAAGGGCCGGCCGGCCTCTCCCCCTTGCTCCTTTATATACAGGGGTAGGGGGCACCTCTAGACACACAAGTTGATCTTCATGATCGTTCTCTTAGCCGTGTGCGGTGCCCACCTCCACCATAATCCTCGATAATATTGTAGTGGTGCTTAGGCGAAACCCTACGATGGTAGAACATCAAGATCGTCACCACGCCGCTGTGCTGACGGAACTCTTCCCCGACACTTTGCTGGATCAGAGTCCGGGGATCGTCATCGAGCTGAACGTGTGCTAGAACTCGGAGGTGCCGTAGTTTCGGTGCTTGATCGGTCGGGCCGTGAAGACATACGACTACATCAACTGCGTTGTGCTAATGCTTCTGCTTCCGGTCTACGAGGGTACGTAGACAACACTCTCCCCTCTCGTTGCTATGCATCACCATGATCTTGCGTGTGCGTAGGAATTTTTTTTGAAATTACTATGCTCCCCAACATTTATTTCCTCTCATTTAACTTTCGAAAAGTTTCAAATTCACTCACTTTCAGTCAATCAATCAAATCTATCTATTTATTATAACATTCCAAATTCTAGAACTTTGGGATGTTACAGGGGGTGGGCGAAAACCAAGTGGCCGAAGTGCACTAGAGGGGTCGTCCGCACGGGTTCTGCGAAGCCCGTGTGCACGGGCTCCCGAAGGAGCGGGCGAACAGCTCCAGATCCGTGGCAAATCTAGAATCTGAGGTCAAAATCGAAGGATGGAAGGTAGGGGAAGGTGGAGGAAAGCTAGATCCACTTGAAACCAAACAAATCCATGGATCAAATCCAACAAAACCTCATCAAACCAGCAAATCACAAAAAAAATTGGGGCTATTTTTGGTTGGGAATTTTTGAAATTGGGAAAAAAAACAACAAAACTAGGCTATAAAACAAAGAGGGGGGCTCCAAGTTCGTGGTCAACGTGGCTCTTGATACCAAGATGTTGTAGGGTGGAACCCTAAGTGGGGATCTTTCATGAATTGGAGGGGGGATCCCCCAAGAACAAGAAGAACACAAGAGGGAAAACAAGAGGAACACTCAATTGACTAGATCCAATCACACAAGAGTTCACATGATCCAAAAACAACAAAGGAAATATACAAGATACTAGTTCATCCCAATCCTATGAGGCGAGAGGTCTTGATGATCCTATGATGGGGATCCTTCCCACATGTGGGGGTCTTGATATCCACAAGTGGATCTTCTCCCTTACGAGGACATGATCTCCTAGAGGAGGGGATACAAGGAGCAAAGCTCACAAATATCTCACATATACTTTGATATCCCTAACAAATGGTCTAGGTACGGAATATATAGGTGGCTGGAGGTGAGGGACGAAGTGGATGAAGAGGAGGCCCAAACAGCAATCATAGTCGTCCATCCTGTAGGGCCCGTGCGCACGGGGTGCTCCAGTGCCAACTCCCTGTGTAGTCCGTGTGCACGGGATCTTCGAGGCCCGTGGGCACGGGGTCGCCTGGGAGGTGCAGAGTTGATCTTGTTGCACTCCTTCTTCCTCCTTGTGGCCTTGGGGTCCTTCTCCTTGGCCTCCGGGATGCTCCCCAACTGCTTGGTGACGGTCGTCCTCGTACCTAGTGATGCACAATGATCCATGGTGAGGTAGCAACCAAGTCCTATGGATATTCATGCAAATCTTGGAGAGGAGCGGGTTCACCTTAGGTTCGTTAGGTCCACTTGAGGCTTGAGGTGCAATGAAGGTGAACATGGTGAAAGCTCTAAGAATCATAAAAAATATTAGGCAAACCATCTATACCCCTACCTTTATATATTTATATATATATATAGAGAGAGAGAGAGTGAGTAGCACTATTCTGATCCCGGGATCAGAATAGTTATTCTGATCACGGTTCGCGCTATATAGGGCGCGAGGAGGTATCCCGAACTCATGGAAGCGTTAGCGAAAAAAGAAAAAAAAGAAAAAACACTCCCGATCCCATCGCCCCCAACCTCGTGCCCCCGCACCAGATCTCCCTCACCCCCGCGCCGCCGCATGAACCTCCCCAGGGTCCCCGCCGCCGCGCGACCTTCGTGGCCGCCCTGCCGCCGCGCGACCTCCCGGGACCCTTTCTGGTCCGCGCCGCCTCCCCGCCTCCCTTCCTGGCTGCCGCCGCCGCCTGGGGTCCAATCAACGATAGCGCCGCCCACCGAGTCCCTGCCGCCACCGCTAGAAGGGGTCCCATCGATGGGAGCACCCTGCGACGCACGCCACCCACCGGGTCGCGGTCGTCTCCCTCCACCAGCCCCCTAGTGCAGCTTCCTCTAGATCCCATGTGCTCCTCGACTCTGGTGAGTGTGTGTCCCAGCACCTCCCCATCGACCTTCTTCGACGGAGCCGGCGGTGGCTTCTCCTTCCTGCAGCAACATGCACTCCTCAAAAAAGTGACGCCCACCTGCTGCTATGCCGACCTGCTCCCTCTGCTACCCATGAACTTTCCATTTTTCCATGAGTGCTAGTTCTTTCATCTCATGAACTATGTGAACAAGTACTGTAAGCTAGGAACACTAATTCTTTTGATTTTTGGTCTGTGCCAGAGGAGCATGTTTCCCTGGATTCCAACTACAGCGGTCGACGTTGTCAACAAACCCAACTTGCGGTGCGGACTTTCTTCTCGCGACCAATCTGAACTTCAGTGCCCTACTGACGTCTTCCTCCTGAACCCTGTTCCTCTCGGCGTCCAATTTTAAACACTATAAAGTTGGGGAAATGATGGTTTATGGGTTTCAAATATTAATCATTGCAAAAGATGTTGCTAGCATTGTTTTGAGTTGTTATGTGTGCATTTTAATTTGCTGGAATTTTTTGTATGACATACATGATCAAGTTCAGAGGACACTTGTGTTCACGCATGCACAAATGGTTGTGTGTGTCTTCGTGCAATGGGCAGTTCTTTTTTTCTTTCTACGTACAAAAATAAAGAAGTTCAAACAAAAAATTGCAAAGGTTCAAAAAATTATGTGACAAAAAAGGTCGTTTAATATACTAGCGAAAAAAATGTAAATTCACACAGGAAGTTCAATATATAAGAAGTTTCTTGTATGTTTTATCATGTAGGAAGCTATTTTTTAAAAAAATAGAGTTGTTAAAAATTCATTAAAAATGCATTATTTTCTGTGACGAATGGATAATACCACGAAGTCGAGATTGAAAAACCAAAAAGTCAATTTAAAGAAAAGTAGAATAGTTCAATGTATACGAAAAGCCCAGATTTTCCTCATTACTAAATAATAAACCAAGAAGTTCAATTTCAAAAACCAGAGCAGTTCGATATTTAATACAAAAACTCAATTTTTCTCGTTACTAACGAATAAACCAAGAAGTTCAGTTCGAAATAACGAAGAAGTTGTATAATGTTTATTACAAAACTAAGATTTTTTTCCGTTACAAATAAACAACACCGAGAAGTCCAAATTGGAAAAAAATCATGAAGTTCAGTTTTATAAAATAGAATTTTTCAATGTATATGAAAAACCCAGATTTTCCTCGCTACTAAATAATAAACCAAGAAGTTCAGTTTCAAAAATTGGAGCAGTTTCAATATTTATTACAGAAACTCATAATTTTACGGTTTGTGAAATTTTACGATTTTCCAAATTACTATTTAACCATAGGAAATTAGAGAAAACCTTCAACATGTGGAAGGAGCGGTTTTGCAGCAGCTTTCTAACGCCATATTATTTGCCTCATTCCGATAAACGGTTTAGAAATGCGATCAAAAATATGATTCACGTTTTTTGTATGAAGAAAAACGGTTTTCAAAACTGCTCTTAAACCGCTCACATTTTGCCAAAAATTTAACTTGGGTCATGATACTGGTGTCCATAGCTTTCCAACGGTATATAGCAAGCCCCATTTGGGCAATGTTGGCGGAAGTTCAACCTAGCACTGGAGGAAGTTCAGGTCGGACAAATCAGGCAGTAAAATTGCAAAAAAATCAAGTTCATCATGACCCAAGAACAAAATCTGCCAACGAGCGAGTGACAGAAGTTCAAGGGAAAAACAACGGGGAGTTCAACTACTACACGGAATGCATTTCAGGTGAGAATAAAATAATGCAAAACTAAAAACCTAAAACGTTTGTTGCAAAAAGTTCACGTGCTTCTCCGAGTGAAGTTTGAGAACTCTAGTGCTAGACGTCCGACCTTCAATTACATGTAAAAAAATAGAGTGAAGTTCAAACAAGCATGCCCCAGAAGTTCAACTACTTCACCAGTGCATATCCATTCGCGATGAACGCAGAAATCATGATCTCGCCATTGAGGTTTGTTCAAAAAATTATTGTGAGAGAGGTTTGTACAAAAGAAATATCATTTGTGTAACACCGACGAATGGGTGAAAAATTACAAACAAAAATACGCGACAGAAGTTCAACTTGAAAACAGAAGGAAGTTCAACCACTACGCTAAATGAATTTTGGATGAAAATGTTCTAAACCGTCGTGATTATGAAAAAAATGATCAAGACGGAAAAGTTGCGTGTTTACAGTAGCTTTCCATCGGTATATCACTTGCTCAATTTTAGTGAGTGGATGAAGAGCTACGAGCAGTGGATGGAGAGCTGCGAGCAAAAAAATACGTGAAAAACAGAGTGAAGTTCAGGTGCGCACACCGAGAAATTCAAGTTCTTCACATGGTGCATTTTCGACAATCTGTTTCGCGAAAAAGGCAAAACGAATGATCTCGCTGTTTTTGAAATTACTTGAAAACGGCTAGGAATCAGAGAAAACCATCAACATGAAAAAGTTTCGCATTTTCCGTAGCTTTTCAACGGTATATTATTTGCATCATTCCGATAAAGTTTGTCCAAATTACGACAAAAATACGTTTTCCGCCATTTTTTAAAGTGACTTAAAACCGTAAGGAATTGGGAGAAATAATATATACCAAAAAGTTTCGCATTTCCTCAAGCTTTCCAATGCCATATCATTTGCTGCATTCCGACCTACGGTTGAAACATTATCTCGAAAATATGAACTCTATGGAACTTGTACCGTTTTCTAAATTACTTTTAAACCGTTGAAAATTAGAAAAAACTTTTAACATGGAAAATAGCGCATTTTCATAAGCTTTCCGACCCCATATCATTTGCCTCAATTGAATTAGCCGTTTAGAAATGGCATCAAAAATACGAACTCGGCTGTTCGGTTTGCGAAATTTTACGATTTTCCAAATTACTCTTTAACCATAGTGAATTAGAAAAAACTTTCAACATATGGAAGGAGCGGTTTTTCAGCAGCTTTCAACGCCATATTATTTGCCTCATTCTGATAAACGGTTTGGAAACGCGATCGAAAATACGATTCACATTTTTCAAAACTGCTCTTAAACAGCTTACATTTTGCCAAAAATTTAACTTGGGTCATGGTACTCATGTCCATATCTTTCCAACGGTATATGGCAAGCCCCATTTGGGCAATGTTGGCGGAAGTTCAACCTAGCACTCGGGGAAGTTCAACGTACTACTATCGGGGCAGGTCAGGTTGTGATCAAAATATTATTCTCATCCCGTGATCAGAATAGTGTTTATATACATATATATAGGGTTTGACATAAGAAAATAAAAATATAGGTCATAAGACAAGAAAATTTACAGTTTATGTGTATTTTAGACTATATTTTTACGTTTATAATTTTACATAACATAAAATATTTTTTACGGCGATTATATATTTTCTTACGATCCCTTTTTGTGTCGGAAATAAGACAAAACTTACGGAACATAAAATTACGATGCATTGATGGTAAAATAGAGAGGAGTGAAGAATAACTATCCCTCACCCAGGATGACGAATAGCGCGACCATCAATGCATCATAAACTAAGCCCGTTCAAACCACGCTTGAACTTGCTAATTATGGAAGTGTCCACATCCCAACCACAGTTTCCACCTGATGGTAAAAGACTCTAGTACATTACCATGTGTGACAATGACTTTTACTATCCAAACCCACAAGTCCCTTCAACTAGTAAAATTGACTAGTAAATTATATATATCACACTGTTGTTACTATCGCTCTAGCATACGGTAAAATCGACCAACAATTACTATATTTTGAATAATTATATCTTGGTTATAATTTTCTCAACGTGCGTGCATGTAACATTAAGATTAATTTGAAATCATTTTTACTAGAGAGGTCACGTATTTACTACATGCTATCTGAGATTTTATTAACAATGTCCATGCATCTATAGTAAAGAGATTACCTTTTTTGTGGGTATAGTAAAGAGATTACTAATTGTACTACATGTTATACTTCTGATTATTTTCCCAAGAATGTGCAGTAAGGTGGTTAACATGCTTTACTAAATGTTGCATGGGGTGTTACGGCAAACTTCATGACCAGATATGTGTAGTACAAAAGTGTATCTATAGTAAAGAGGTTACTAGTTCTATTACAGGTTACTACCGATTGATTCCCTGGGAATGTATAGTAAATAGGTTACCATGTGTTACTACATTTTACATGGGATTTTACCATCAACTTTGTGACTAAACTTGTGTAATAAAAAGGTTACCATGCTTTACTACTAGTTTTCTATGAATTTACGACCATGTTGGTTGCTTGGGTGGGTGCGCAGTTCCGGCCGGAGCGCAGAATTAGCATTCTACGCTCAGGCACAGTTTAGCGCCACCGTATATATATGTATATATATAGGGCTGGACTATTCTGTTACCCGTAACAGAATAATATTCTGTTACCCTTGCGCCCTATATAGAGGAGGTGATCCGTTTGTCCAAAGCCCACCGGACCTCTTGCATCTGGTCAACCCTCGACCTTCTCCATCCCGAGCGCACACCACCTCCACCTTCCCGCGCGCTGCTAGCCACCACCTCCGTCCCCCGCGCCGCCGGACGCCGCCTCCCTCCCCCGCCCCGCCGGACGCCGCATCCCTCCCCCACGCCGCCGGACGCCGCCTCTCTCACCAGCCCCGCCGGACGTCGGCGCCACCACGACCACCCTCCCCGATGCGCCATTGCCATGACCACCCTCCCCGACGCGCCATCGCCACACCCCCCTCCCCCAGCGTGCCGCCGCCACGACCTCCCTCCCCAGCGTGCGTCGTTCGTCCCTCTTCCCCACTGCGTGCAGGCAGTTCAACGTGCGAGCATGGGCCGTTCAATGTCTCCGCCGTGGACACGCCCCTCTACCTCCTTCTGGTTGCCTGTCATCCTGGTGTGGCCAGGGCGTTGGGTTCGCCGCCAGTGCGACCAGCAGTCCAACCCGGCCGCCCCAGGCCGTTCACTCGTCGCAGCTCCCAGGTCCCTGCCCACCCCCCTTCTTTCTTCTTCACCGCATAAGCTTTTGCTAAGTGCATGCCATGTGTTTTCTAAAATGTCTTAGTGCACTCGCCTACTAGTTTTAATATGTTCATGTTCGTTTGTAGCTAATGTCAAATCTGGTTTCGCTTGAGGCAGGGACAAAGAAGTGAGCAAAAGGAGAAATTGATCAATTGCACATTATGCAGCAGTGGTTTTCCTATGCACATGTTGACACAACGTATCATTAAAATGGGTATGATCAAAATGCCTCTCATAGGATTTGCTATAAATGTGTACACCTTTGTAGGCTTTTTCAGTTGCTAGCAAAAATAGATTTGTAGAAGTTCAACATAAAAAGTGAAATCAGTTAGTTGATGGAAAATAATTCACTTAGATATGTATACACTGCAGTAGCAGTTTGATTCAAAAAATTCTATAGTTTGTTAAACAAAAAATAAAAACACATACTGTGGTTTAGGGCCTAGACCACAAAAATTTCAGTAACTAAAATAGTTCAAAAAATAGGTACAATGGTAGTTCAGAGTTCAAATATAGTTGCCGTCAGATAATTGGAACTTTTCAGATGTTGAGAGGGAGAAATGCACTGCTCAATTCAAAAAATAGCTGAATGAAAGAACTATAGCTTTCTGTATGCTTGTTTTGTGTTCTTGCATCAAGTGACACCAAACTTGTTTGATGGAATATTCACAAGGAATGATCACACACAAGTGACACACTCAGTCAGAATCTAATTTTGGATCAGTGCAATTCTTATTTCCCATGTCTTCTGCATTTTAGGTGGCGGAGAACCAGTAAGTGCTACTACTGGTGTACGCCAAGTTCAAGGATTTTCCCATGCTCGAGCATACACTGGCTCTGACCTCCACCCGTTGCCGCATGCCTGGGATCTGCAACCTCCGACCTCACATGTGGACCTCGGCTGGCTTCTCTGCCCCGAGTGTCGCCGCCGGTCTCCCTGCAGCATGGCTTCGGTTCCCTCCTCCGGATGCGTCTGCGGCAACCATCTCTACGAGACACTCGGCACCCTGCAACATGACCGCTCCAAGGCCATGCCTTATGCTTCAGCGGCAAAAAGTGGAGCCTGCTGGAGGAGTCACGGGGTCAAGGACCACCAGCTCAACAGTCCAACTGGTTCCTCTATGGCCGGTCGCTCAAGGAGCTGAGTGCAAGCCGCTCCTTGCTGCAAGCTGCTGCTGCACCTAGGACTGCCCGGCATAGCCGCATCCTTTTCTGTTGCTACCGATGCATGCCCCTACGCAGCTACCAATTGCTGCTATTGTTACCTCTATTTTCTATCTAAAGTTTAGTTCTAGTGCGGTGACTAGCGAAGCTAGAGAGGTACAGAATGTTGATTTGACCATAACCCTTACTCACACCTTTAATGTTGCTAGTAGTGGTGTTTATGTTGTTACTTCGATCGAGAAGGAAGTAGGAAGGAGAAGGAGAAGGAGCAGACTAGCAACCTTGACGTGGAGGAGAACGAGAAGGCCAAGCATGCCGCCCATGGTGCCCCTCAACGAACAGCTCAAGATCGACAAAGGTAGCTGCCGCAGTGCAATGAGTAATCAAATTGATTCATTTTGTTTGTTTCCTTCCATTCAATCTGGGGAACAATCAATTGTTCTTTAATCTTAACTTGTCTTGTTTGATCTCAACTTCGAATCCATCAGCCAATTAATTGTTCTTTCCTCATACCTCTGCTCTCGACCCTCGATCCTATTGCATTACAGGAAGTGAGCGAGTTTGAGAGAGATTTGAGAGATGAATGTGTATGTGGGGTTGCTGTTGCTATGTAGTCTGGTTTTGCATTTATAGGAAGTGAGAAGAAATTCAGGAAGATGAATGTGCATGCTGTTGCACTACTGTGTTTGTTGTTTTTAGAAAGTTGATTGCTATCAAAATTTTGTTGCTTAAAATGATGCTATTTGCTGATCGATGCATATTTACATAAAAACTCTGAAAAAGTTTGGACAGAACCCCCTAGATCGTTCGAACGCCAAACCCTGTTAAGTTCCCCTTGAAAAAAAATCTTATCTTGTTCCTATTTTTTGCAGGTTGCAGCAAAAACAAGTTGCTAAAGTCAAAGTCCCCAAAAAGCCTATTCTTTGCATCTTCAGTACTCACTCAGGTGAGGTCTGAATTTCTTCAAAATTTGAAGTTCAAGTTCTTTGAAAATTTGGCAACAGTTCGATGAAAAGGTTTACCTCAGTACAAAAGTATGGGTACCCAACCAATTTCTGAACAATGTTTCTACGTTCTGCAGGTCCTTGTTGAGATGAGAGGGATGACTAGAAAGTTCAGAGAAGTATATTTACTTGACCCAGAGGTGGTATAGTTTTATTGATCTCCTTTGTAATACTGTGTGGACTAGAAAATGGATTATTTTAATATATTGCGATTTTCAGTCAAGTTTTTGTGCCCAAGCTGAGCTTATTTTGTCCATGTACAGTAATAATTAGTGTGTTAATTGTGCATTGCAGAGTTTTGATAGAAATGGTACTTCGTTTGGTTTGTGATATTTAAACTTACGCATCACCATATGTCTATGTTGATGCCTGTAATTTATCTACTTTGTGTTCCCGAGATTTCTTTTATAGGTCTCTATTACAGAGTGCTGAGAGGGATTGATGTTAAATGTCGAACTTATGTTTTCGTGTGTAGTTGGTAAGATGTATACTGCACATCGGTGTAGTCAGAGAAATAAAAATGCAGCTAATTATTTTAGATGTTAGATTGTCTAGTGATTTTGTTTCACACAAATTGCAAAAAAGGTCGCACTTTCTTTTGCACTTAGTTCATGCGATTAGTTGTTATAAGTTCGAAGAAGTTTATAATACCTCCAAAGGACTATGAGATTTTTTTTTGCATCAATTGACACTACATCTATTTTGATAGGATGTCCACAAGGAATGATCTTCAATGACGACTAACTCGTGTGAATTCCTCCACTAAACTACAGTTCGGTCAGTTAATATTTCAGTAACACGCTCATTTCCGTTTGCTCATTTTAGTCTAGTACAATTTATTATTTTAGTTCAGTCCAAAGAACTTATTTTAACCGTGTAATATACATTGTTTGCAAAGATGAATATAGTTGTTATAGCAAAAACAGTACAAACTTTTTAAAAGTTTCTTTTTGAACTTCTCCCAATTAATATACATGAACTTGATTTTCTTTTTACATGTACTTACAGCAGCTCGTTGGATTTTGTGCGTCTTCTTGTAACACAATCAGTTCATATCTCGGGAGACCATAAGTTCAAGTTCACTAGTATTTACAAATGCTGGTAGCAGTGCTAGCATTTAAAAACTTGTGACCTAAGAATTAAGCTTGCATCTTGTTACTTCTATGGAGGCACTAACCTTTTCATTTTTTTAGACCAACCACTGACTCGAGAATTAGCCATGGTGGTGATCGAGGGAGAACACTCGGCCAGAGGGGTTCCCCAATTAGTTGTGCATGGACGGCCACATCAAGCAGTAGTAAAGTTCATCATATGTAGACTAGTTATGAACTAAACATGCAACCTCCTCAATGTGCCTGATGATGCTTGACATACAAGTACATGCATTTGCCTGATATGCAAGTCTGTGTTGTTGGTACGGTCGTCGTGGAGTATTGCAGTGGCACATAGTGGCTCTTCGATCTGCAAGACTTGCATCCGTTAGCTAGCACCAAATTCTACTACTGCTCCGACCACTCATGCCAAGAACAGAGAGCCCAATTCGCAAGGTTCAGAGCAATCTGTCATAGTTGATTCAGTGTCTAGGTCTAGTGGAATCCCAAAGGTGCGTGCAAATCTATGAAATTGCTATGAATGGGATGAGTTTTGTTTGTTGTGAGTAATGGACTACTGGTTATCTGCTGCTCCTTTTTGTCAAGAATTTGTAACGAGTTTCAGTTCTGATTTCACTCGCTCACAGTACCATTGTTCTTCATAGCACACCACCTGTTTGTGCAAATACCTATGAGAGGATACCATACAATGGAGATGAAAAGGTGTGTTCAAAATAATGTCAAACAACCTGCTCCTTTCAAACATTTTGGATAAGTGCAAAAATGAACGTTTGCAAGTTCAAAACAACTAGTTCAATAAGGTATTCAGAGAGCTTTTTCAGATAAAAGTTTTCCTGCAATTATCATTTTTCGTGTGTGATCATTTCTCCACTTAGAGCAATTTTCATGTGTGATCTGTACTTTAGGTGCTAATATAAGAATTCGTGTCCTCTGGGAGTTCATGTATTACAACCATAGGAGTTCAAAAACTACACAATGAAAAAGTACGCCCCGTAGTACATTTAAACAAAGATACTCTAGAAAGTTTATTGGAAAGAATACTTAACATGAGCGACATGTTTGTTTTAGTGTGCCTAAAGAATGGTCCGATGACACAAATGCATCATTTCTTTAGTGTTTCTCTTGCTTATTAAAATCTAAATGGATAACTTATCTTGAACTGGATGTTGCTGCAGTTTGGGGATTTTATATTATATGGCATTTGGGGATTTTGCGGCAGGTTATGAAAAGCTAGGAAGTTCAGACTCTGGCAGGAGAGATCATTGTTTGTTAAGGTCTGGTGTTTAGTTGGTGGTTATGTGGTACCTACACCGTCACTTTTCATCAAGACCTCAAGAAGAGATATCATCTCAAGGTGAAAAAAAATCCTTTTACTGCTCCCTTTATTCTCTCACTCGTTCATCTTATTATATGCACACAAAATTCATGTCATCCTAAATTTGTTACACTGGTGCGGGAGCAAAAAATAGATGCACAAGTTCATCTTCAGTGACACACTCAGTTCAAATTCTAATTTTTAGTTAGTACAATTCTTATTATTTTAGTTCAGCACCGATTTCTGACTTCCTCGGCCATCACCACCACCTCGTGTAAGTTCGCTGCCGAGAACAAGCATCACCACGAGCTCGTCCACCATGCTTACTCACAGCCGTCCAAGTGGAGCATTGTGTGCTATTCAGTACATCTAATGCCAAATCGTAAGTACAATTGCCTCATCTTCATATAACATAATTCAATTTATAATGTTGTTTACTGTCCTAATTTTTTGGTACCAGTAACCTTCCTATATACATATGCAGCATCAGTTCAGCCGTTGTTATGGTAATAAGTAGTTTAGTAACTAGAAAAACAACCAAAAAGTTGGTTCACTTTTTTTTCTCAGAAGCTTTTTTGGTTCACCTTGTATATGGTTTTTCAGTTGACCTTGTATATGCCTTTTCAGTTCATTGTACATGTTTCAAAAGGAGCTCCCTTAGTTTTAGTAGATGTGGAGATTGGTAAAATCTAAAGTTCAACTTTTCTGATGGGGCACTTCATAAAGCAAAGAAAAAAGAAAGCAGAGCAAAAGTGAAGAAAAAGAAAAGAAAACCAAAGTGGTTCTGAGAAGAAAATGCCTACTATCGAGTAATACATTCTCTCATTAGTCTATGGTTATTTGTTCATGAGAATGAGAAAACAGTGGTACTATACAAATTACGTGAGTGTTCATATAAAAAAATGCTCAGTTTGTGTAACATCAGTTCTAACTTTTATAGCTTGATAAATGATTAGAAGATCAATCTGAATTCATTTTGATCCATTCTCTTGTGATTTTAGGCTGAACTCCAATACTTGCATCCGCCACCCTAACATTGGTGTGTTCCCTCAGTCCTCTCTCGACAAATCCAACAGTACAGGTTCTTCGGTGCGCCAAGTATTTCCTGCGGCGATGCCTGCACCATGGCCCATTGAGGAGATCTTGTGTATTCCACATAGAAGAAATATTGTCAGTTCATGAATAGAGAATTTATGTACCAGACTTAATATTAGTTTGGTGCATTCTATCTTCAGTCCATAAAAATCACAGAATAGTGTGGTGTGTGTGCAGAAATATCGTCAGTGCAAGTTTCAAAATTCTGTAACTTTAGATATATCACCTAAATAAGTAATGATTTGTAGCGAGTCCATGAAAAATCACAGAATAGTTGGTGTGTGTGCAGAAATATCGTCAGTGCAAGTTTCAAAATTCTGTAACTTTAGATATATCACCTAAATAAGTAATGATTTGTAGCGAGTCCATGAAAAATCACAGAATAGTTGGTGTGTGTGCAGAAATATCGTCAGTGCAAGTTTCAAAATTCTGTAAGTTTAGATATATCGTAAAGAAAAATCGATGAGTCACCATCTGCTTTATATTCATGTTCTCTGCATCACAAGTAGCAAATGGGATTGATTGGGAGTGATCCCTGAACCATTTCATTAAAGTCCATGGTTTCCAACAATGCTAATGCTACCAGAAAGGAGCTGGAGGTGATGAAGCCTCCTGGCTTCTCCAATTAGCATGTTTGGCCAGTCCTGAAGCTCCTCCTCAATCTCTTCGATGATGATTGGGCGCCCATCAAGGACGAGAGCTACCTCATCCTTGTTGACACCATAGATTGCAAAAGCAATGAACCAATACCTACCACTACCCGTCATGTAAAAAATGCTACTTTCTTTTTTGTTAGCCTTCCTTAATTACCACTTGATGCTCACCTTTCCAATTGCAGTTTCCAAAAAAATTTAGAGCTTCAGTCCAAATATGTTGCTTCTGTGATTATCCATATGTAGAAAATCACACTAAAAGATTGTTTTGTTGTCTGAACCTAAACACATTTTTCTTTGAGCTTAAATGCATTTATTCTCTGAACATAAACAGGATGGTTCTCTGAACTTAAGTGTGTGTGTTCTGTGTGTATTCTATGAGTGTTAGAGAACAATATGATGTATTTCGTTCTTGTAGAATAAAAATATGATGTATGCATTGCTTCTTGGCCCAGCTGAGAGAACCCTCATGTTAAAAAGTATAAAGCAGTTTTGAAGCAATTCCTAGTGTCTTTCGAAGCATTCATGGTTAAAAAGCAACGACAACCTCCTCCGTTCGAGTTGAGCATTGGTCATCGTCCAAGTTGAGGACTAGGTGCCGTCCAAGTTCAAAAAGGGTCATATGCAAGTACAGAAGTTTGTTTTAGTGAGAAAATGCGGGGTTTTGACAATATTCTGTATGATTCATATGTTCAACCTTAGAACTTGGTGATATTCAGTATATTTTTCTATCACGAAGGCACACATGAAGTCCTGTGCAAATGGTTACCCCCCTAGTGCTTCCAAGATTCATATTTTGTTTCTTGAAATGTGTTGTGTGCCTGTTTGATGAGGTAAAGCAAAGTAAAAGGTGAAAATGTCATTAAAAATACTTGGAAGTACAAATGTGAAAAATAAATAATTTCTGATTCTCGTCAGGTAGAAGTTTGGAGAAGAAAACATAAGTTTTTAAAAGAAGGAATGGTAAAAATGTAAGTCCTTCAACTACATAAACCATGAAGGTACGATGTGTGATGATACCGTCAGTAAGGATAAGGATGAGAAAGAAAACTAAAAACTAAAACTAAAAGAACATCGAGTGATTATTTTTTGAGAAGTACAAACTCTCTAGTACCATAAGTACCATAAATAAAAAATAAAAAATTGCATCAGTTCTGACTCAAGGGACATTAAATTTGCAAAAAAATTGTACAGTAAAAGTTTCGAAGGAAAAAAGCAACTTAATAAATGAAAAAATAACAAGTTCACAACTACAAAAGTTGTACGTTCAAACATGACATCTCAGATAAGTTTGGGAAAAAAACTCAAATAAAAGAAAAGCCCACGGAAATTCAAATGGTAAAAGTTCAAGTCACAAAACGCGAGAAGTTCAAAAACATCGTTGCAAAAAAGAGTTCAAAAAAGAAACACACAAAACATTTTATTTTTGAAAAAATATCATTCAATTCAAGATATAAACCATGCAAGTCCGAGGACTATGATACCGTAAACCATTGAAAAGTTACGGAGGAAAAGCATACCAAAAAAAGAGTAAAGTCTAGTCTGCGAAAACACGGATCATTACAAAACCATACAGACATCAGTTCAAGTAGATTTTTTGGAACCATTCAAAATTACTCTGTGAAAATTACCTCCTGAGTACACACATACACATAGATCAGTACGAGTACTCTGTTTTTTCTGACGTGAAAACAATACGAAGGGTCTCACCGTATTTCAAATTATTCTTCACTAGTTGCGAATTTGAGAAAACGTTCAACATGACTAAGTTTCACATTTACAATAGCTTTGCGTAGACGTTGAACTAAAATCTTTGGCCTCTTTGAAAGTTTCGCATTTGACAATTCTTTGTGAAATTTCGTGGATAAGCAAATAAGCACTCTGGCCCTTTCAAACAGTAAATGGGTTTGGATTCGTGGACAACAATAATTGATGGGTGCAAATAAGCAATCTAGCCCTTTCTCTCAAAAAATAGAAATCGGAAACTTGCTATATACACAATTAAGGAACAAACTGCCTCCTCTGTTTCTTCCCAAATTGGGAAGAACGCAATACAACTAGTACTATGTATAGTATAACTGTGCTCTACTTAGCTAAACGATTAACTCCACACAGCGCCTGCGTCTCCGCCATGCCGCTGCACTCCCTATCCTCTCGCCACGCTCCAGCGTCCGGCGGCTCGATGAGCATCCCCTGCGCCAAGCTCTCATAGTACGACCCGGCAACCATGCCGCCAAACCACTGCTCGTCGTCGAGCTCCAGCAAGTCGCCTGACAACATGGAGAACAGCGCGCCGCTCGGGATAACGGCCGACTCCTCTGCTGGGTAAGGTACTGGAAGAACAATCTGCTGCCGCTGGAACACTAAATTGCTGTCAAGATTGATAAATTAAGGTGTTTTTTTGCAGGTTCAATCTCTGATTATTTTCTTGTGGGGAATCCAATCTTTGGTTTACCTTGTAAAAGTACCTCCTTCCGGGCTCCAACCCATTCATGAGGCCATCAAAGACGAAGCCCGGATCCCTCCACCCTAAGTTGTCGTTCGCCGGTGCGTTGCACATGTGCTTCTGCTCGTACGTCCTCACCTCCGTGCCCACCTCCGTCCAGCCCTTCTCCTCCCCCTTCTCAAGCCCATACCTCACGGCCCTCTTTCCGGCGTACGCGTACGCGCACATGAACATCACCCGCATCTCGTCGGCCCTATCGGCGAACGTGAGGTGCACCTGCTCGGGCCGCGTGGCCGAGCCCGTGAAAGAGACCTCGCCAGAGTGGAGGACGCGGTGGCGGCCATGGAGGAGAGGGTTACCGTCGTGATTGACGTGGTGGTAGGAGTACTCTTTGGCAGTACAGCAAAAGAGGCGGAACTGGTAGGGCGCCCGCAGGTTGGGGAGCCATGGGAGGGTGAGCTCTCCACGGCTGTTGCGCCAGGAGGCGGAGCCATTGAGGAAGATGTAGCCGAGAAAGTCGCAGTCGCTGGAGGTAGGGCCTGGGTTGCTGGGAGGGATCGGCCACAAGCAGCTTGGTCGACGGCTGGAGTGGCCGGCTGAACGGACGGGGGAGAGCGGGAGGGGCTCTTATTTGCATTTTTAATAAAAGACGATCAGTTCAACGAAAATGACAGAATCAGTACAACCCCTCGAATGCATCAGTTCAAGTAGGGTAACAGAATAATATTCTGTTACGCGAAACAAAATAGCCCAGATGTATATATATATATACTAGCAAAAAAGCCCGTGCGTTGCAACGGGAAAGAAAATAACACACGCTCTTAACCCAATAATCATGACTCAAGACCTTAATTAGCCCGCATCTTTTAGTTTCACATGGCATCACATTTGTGTTGCCGACAGTAACCTCGGTGCTCACACAATTAAAACACGTTTGAATGTGGTCAGTCCTAAAGTCTCTCTCTCGCGCGCACGCGTGCACACTCACTCGAAATAAGATGAAAAATATGTTGTTTTTCCTGCAAGATTTTTCATAGGTGTGCATGCCTGGTTCGTGATGTTTTTTTCTCTCACACTGGTTTTAATAGATGTTTATTTGCAGTTAGAATCACTGACAGTACGAAAGAAAAACGGACTGTGCACTATAGATTAAGTTTGCACCAAACACAATATTTTAGAAAATACTTAACAGCTAAAAATAATATCATATTTAGATCCTACATATTTTTCTAATCAAATTTCATATATAACATGTTAAAATCGAAGTTACGGTTTAAAAGATATGGATAGTTTTGTCTTACATAAACTATGGATTGATTAACCGAAACGTCAAGGTTTTTTTTGTGAAAACAGAAAAAATGTTTCGTCTGACTTAAAACTGGACGGCGGGTTGATTATCTAAAATGTCAGGGGGTTTTCTGGGAAAATAAAAAAACGGTTTGTATGTAACTTAAATGTGTACTACGGGTTGATTTAGAGAAAACTGAGGGGGTTATTTGTAAAATGCACGACGGACGACCAGAAACAGTTCGTGCTTTTTATTAGTAGGTAAGATAAGATAAGATTCAGGAATTTTGTTCGTTTCTTTATAATTTTCGTCCGTCTGTCCGTCTTGACTTTTTAGTACGTCAGCTTTCCTCTCGCGTCCTCAAATATCAGATTCAACCTTCTTTTGAAAGTTAATATCAGATTCAGCCTAGGCAGCCCATTATTCTGGTCCCTAGGCAGCCCATTATTCTGGTCCACGGACCATTATTCTGGTCCACTAGCCCAACAAACAATAGAAATCAGAGAGCTAAGAGGAGGGCGGACTCTCAATCAGTTTGAGTTTTCCCTTGACCCTCCCATAAACATGGGCTCAAGATTCAGGAAAGAGAGAAGGGGAGGCGGTGGATCCCCTGGGGGCGGAAGGAGCCGGTTGACGGCCGATCCAACGGGGCACTTCATCTCGACCATGAGGCCGCGGTAGTATACGCTCGCGCACATCCGCCACCTCATCAAGTGAGGACGCTGCCATCGCTGCTTTTGAGAACCCACCGGTGCAGTGGACAGCCATGGTCGATTGGAGCTGCTAAGACGGCGGCGGCGCAGGGCGCGCAGCCCCACTTTGAGGTGTGGTGGCTCGTGTCAAGGAGCCAACCATGATTCAGAAGAACGATTTGATTATCTTCTCATGTATGTGAATAATACGGTCTGATCAGCACACAATTAAAATTTTGAGATCGATCAAACGCAATTGGCCAAAGTTGCTCGTTCAGATGGTTCGTCACTTGGTCCTTCTGACATTCTTGATTTCTTGATTTGGAAGCTGATCGTGCGGTAGATATGATCCGGCACATTGCTGTTGTTAAACCTATGAATGACTCGGAGATAGATGCGCTTGGGGTTAGGGTTCTTGATGGCTTGTGTGCCGATCTTGACCCAGCACTACACGAGACGGAAGAGGACACCATTCCTGAGGTGTCTCTTCATGTAGACGAGCCTGAGGCACTAGAAGCAGAGAATGACTGTGCTGATCGGGCTGATGGTCTCCCTAAGCCAAAACGGACGTGGAAACGGAAGGTTTATCCCGTCTCGGCAGCACGTAGGAGTGCTAGGATCCGCACTGCAAAAAAAATTCATGATGAATTATGAGAGGCATTTTCTGGAATAGCAGAGGTCTTAGAGACTTGGCTAAAAGAAGATTTCTAGCGGAGGCTTCTCTTGAACATCATTTGGATTTTATTGCATTGTCTGAGACCGGAAGAAGCAACTTCACTTCACAATTTCTTGCCACTTTGTCCGGGGGGTAGATTTTGACTGGCATTGCCTCCCCCCTCGAGGAAGATCCGGTGGGGTTTTACTTGGGGTTAAGTGCGAAACGTTGGAAGTTCGGAGTGTAGTTTGGGGGGATTTTGCTGTCAATTTTCGAGTTAGAACTAAGGCAGATGGGTTTGATTGGGATTTGGTGGCAGTGTACGGAGCTGCGCAACCAGAGCTCAAGCCAGACTTTTTGGCGGATTTGGTTCGTATTTGTGGTAACGAACAGCTCCCCCTCTTAGTGGGGGGGATTTCAACATTATCCGTAGGAAGGAGGAAAAGAATAATGACAATTTTGACGGCCGCTGGTCATTTATGTTCAACACTATTATCGAAAGCTTGGATCTCAGAGAGATAGAGCTTTCGGGTAGGAAATTCACTTGGGCTAATTCGTTACTGGTCCCGACGTTTGAGAAACTTGACCGTGTCCTAGCCAGTGTCGAATGGGAACAGAAGTTTCCTTTGGTAACCGTGCAGGCATTGACAAGAGGTGTCTCTGATCATACACCATTACTAGTCGATTCAGGAGATCAAACTTTTGTGGGCAACAAGAACATTTTCTCTTTTGAACTTGCCTGGTTTGAAAGAGAAGGGTTCCTCGAGTTGTTAGCTCAGGAGTGGGCTAAAGACTCAGGAGGAAGGACACCTATCGAGCGATGGCAATGCAAGATTCGTCATCTCCGAAGGTTCCTTCGAGGATGGGCTAAGCACACGCATGGTATTTATAAGGCGGAGAAGGAGAGACTTCTTCTACTTATTCAAAACCTTGAAGTTAAAGCTGAAACATCTATCTTGGATTCCAGTGAGTTGGAAACAAAGATAGAGGCGGAGATGCGACTTAAACAGCTTCTTCGAGAGGAGGAATTGAAGTGGGCGTTGCGAGCTAAAGTTCGCAAGATAGTACAAGGCGAGGACAATACTCAATTCTTTCATATGATTGCTAATGGGAAGCATCGTAAAAGGAGAATTTTCCAGCTAGAACAAGACGAAGGGACGATAGTTGGTCAAGACAATCTGAAAGTCTATATTACCAATTATTATAAGTAGTTGTTTGGTCCCCCGGAAGAGAATTTTGTGTCCTTAGATGAGTCTAGGGTTGAGGATGTTCCTCAACTTGAGACTGCCGAGAATGAGCTCCTGACTGCTCCTTTCTCTGAGAAATAGGTGTTTGAAGCTATTGCACAAATGGAGAATAATAAGGCTCCAGGTCCGGATGGGTTCCCGGCGGAGTTCTACAAAAAGTGCTGGCATTTTATTAAGGGAGATTTAATGCCCATGTTCCACGAGTTTTTTGAGGGACAGCTTTAGTTGTTTAAGCTGAATTTTGGAACGATAACTCTTCTTCCTAAGAAGACAGACGCTGCTCGCATTGAGCAGTTCAGACCCATATGTCTACTTAATGTGAGTTTCAAAATCTTCACCAAGGTCGGGACGAACAGACTTACGCAGATTGCGCATTCTGTGGTTCATCCGGCCCAGTCTGCTTTCATGCCTGATAGAAATATCCTTGAAGGGGTTGTTGTCTTGCACGAAACGCTCCATGAAATCTACTCAAAAAAACTTGATGGCGTAGTTTTTAAAGTGGATTTTGAAAAAGCATATGATAAAGTTAAATGGCCTTTCCTTCAACAAGCTTTGGGTATGAAAGGTTTTGATCCAGCCTGGAGAAACCAGATTGACTCCTTTACGCAAAAAGGGAGTGTAGGGATTAAAGTGAATGACGACATAGGTCACTATTTCCAAACACACAAGGGGCTAAGGCAAGGAGACCCGATGTCACCGATCATGTTTAACATAGTGGCAGATATGCTGACTATTTTAATAGGTCGGGCAAAGGATGCAGGGCAGGTAGGCGGCCTGGTCCCACATCTAGTTGACGGAGGGATTTCCATTCTTTAGTATGCTGATGATACTATCATCTTTATGGAGCATGACTTGGCGAAAGCAAGAAACATGAAACTGTTGTTATGCTTATTTGAACAATTATCTGGCCTCAAAATTAACTTCCACAAGAGCGAATTGTTTTGCTTCGGAAGAGCAAAGGATGACCAGGACACATATAAACAATTGTTCGGATGTGAATTGGGCTCCTTACCGTTTACATACTTAGGTATACCCATTCATCATCGTAAGCTGACTAACTTTGAGTGGAAATGCATCGAGGATCGCTTTGAAAAGAAACTGAGCTGTTGGAAAGGGAAGCTCATGTCATACGGAGGAAGATTGATTCTGATTAATTCGGTCCTTACCAGTATGCCTATGTTTCTGTTATCCTTTTTCCAAGTTCCTATGGGAGTCAGGAAAATGTTAGATTTTTACCGATCTCGATTCTTTTGGCAGAATGATGAGCTCAAACGAAAGTATAGGCTCGCTAAGTGGGATATAATCTGTAGGCCGAAGGACCAAGGGGGTCTAGGTATTGAAAATTTGGAAGTCAAAAACATATGTCTCCTTAGCAAATGGCTATTTAAACTATCGTCTGAGACGGACACTACTTGGTGATGAGGACATCAATACCATTGTTACACCCACAGCCCCTACTGTTACATATACTGGACCAATTACTAGAGCTCGCGCACGCCAATTAAATTACCAGGTACTTTCGTTTCTTGGTAATGATTCTAATGTTCATGAGATTATGATGCTGCCTAAATTGGATACATTTGTTTTGCTTACAAATGAAGGGCCTAGCTTGGAGAAGGATGAACATTGGAGCAAGAACACGCATGGAGTTGATGGCATGCGCAAGGGGATCAAGAACGGAGTTACAAGTGATGATTTCAGGACTTTGAAGCCGCCATAAGGAGTGCATGAAGCCTTGGACGAAATATACAAGATGCCACTTCATAATATTCGTCCATAGGCTATTCTAGGTGCTGTGTCACCTTATTAATGGGCCAGGCCCATGTAATTTCGAAATACTTAAGTATAGGCTATTTTTAGAGTCCGTATGTGTGGGGAAACAAGAGTTAGGGTTGGTTTCGGACCCCACCCTCAAGGGCCACGAAATTCCCCCCCTCTTCCTCCATATATACAGCCCTTAGGGCATCGTTTAGACTTTGGGTTTTGTTTAGATTAAAAGTTCGCCATAGCTGCAACTTCGCGTACTTCGTTTGTGTCCAACGACCAGACCAAGACGTCACAGAACCCCACCTTGATCAATAAAGCTTTCATCTTATATTCGCAATATCCCGATTGCAATCTCAGTTTCTTGCTTGTTCTTCGTTTGCTCGCAGGAAACAGACCCTCGTGGTCAGGTTGATCGTGCTCCGGCATGGTCAATAACCCTCGGAAGTTGGTTTAGCGATTGCTAAGGCGCGACGTCTCGCACGTTCGTAGTCGGATCGTCAAGGTCGACTCCCACAGAAAACGATAGCCACCATCTCATCGAAACATCGGGACACCTTAGTCTCTATCAAGTGGTATCAGATTTCCAGGTTGCTCGGTGAGATTTTACAGTTTTTCGTAGATTAGATCGAGCCTGTTCTTCATACCTACAGTCCACGAAAAAGCCACAAAAAAATTAGGGTTAGTTCATCATATCCGAACCAATCTGAGCCTTTGCATAATCTTTTTAGGGTTTTTGCTTTGTTGAATTTGCGGTTGCATCGTCGTGTCAAGTTGCTGGTCTTAGAGTCTAGTCTTTTAGAGTTTCGAGTTCTGGTCATAAGTTGTCACGCCGCCGCCGCACCATCATCATCGCCCATCTACCACTTTTGCTTATCCGCCACCGCTCTGAATCCATATCCATATACCACCACCAATCTGTATCCATATACCACCACCGCTACCATATACCACCACCGCTGCCATATACCACAACCATATATCCACCACCAATCCGAGTTCTTCTCATATTAGGTTTGTTCTTGAGATCAATCAAAATTCCGATTCGTGTTTCCTTGCCTGCGTAGGTCTCGGAAAAAAAAAGAGGAGCGCAAAAAAAAGAGGAGTGCAAAAAAAGAGCGAAAAAAAAAGAGTTCCAGAGTGTGCTTTTCCCTTATTTACGTGCAGCGCCGTGATTTTGTTAGTGTTCTAGGCTCGCGTCTCTAGCACGATCTAGCCTAGGACCAGCACAGTACCGTCGTTGAGCGTTTATTCAACTTTGCATCTCTGAATTGATTATTGCTGACCCTTTTTGCTACCATACTATAAGCCTTCCCAGCTCCACATACATCTACGTCGTGCGTTTGACTCTCCCTGGCAATCGCTTTATCCAAGCTTTTGAGAGTTTTTGACTACAACAGTTGCCGATCACCGCCTGCTGCTGGGTAAGAACTGGTAAGAATTTGAGATTTGCTTGACGGATTTGTGACACCCGCCACCACCACCACTTGTTAGTAGTCTGTAGGATCATATTCTTGTGTGTTTCTATTGCTGCTAACCATGCCAGGATCACAAGCCGACGAGACTGACTGGGAGAACTTGACGAACAAGGAGCTTCATGATACGTTTCAGCAAATGATGAATGGACAGGTGCAAGATGTGATAAACAGATTTGAAGAGGCCATGGAGAAGATAGATGGCATGGAGAAGACGTTTGAAACAAAGCTCGATAACAAGTTTGCTGAATTGCTTTCGCGTTTTCCACCACCACCACCGGCTGCTCCTGCCGCACCTCTGCAACAACAGCAACAACACCGACTACCTCCACGTCGGGAAACAGCCCTCCGCCGAGCGAGCCGTGTCCCTCTTCAGTCGGGCCAAACCGCTGGTGCTGCTGTTGATACTTCTATGGCTCCTACCGTTGATGTGGAGGAGGATGATTATGTGGGAGATTATGAGGATGAGGTTGATCAAAAATAGAACTACGTGCCACCACTAGCACAGCAACCACCAGGTCGTCCACATGCAAATAATGGCAATGGTAGGGCTCACCCTCAGGTACGAGATCATGACCATCTCCCTAAACTAAAATTGAATATTCCACCATTTGAGGGTAGATATGTTCCTGATATATATCTTACTTGGGAGTTAGAAACTGAACAACGATTTACATGTTTACAATATCCCGAGGAGAGACGTGTTCCTGCTGCTGTTTGTGCTTTCACTAGTTTTGCATGTGTTTGGTGGTCTGAGCATTGTAGATTATATCCTATTCCGGCTACTTGGGCTGCTTTGAAAACTGCTATGCGTACTCGTTGGGTTCCACCATATTATCAACGTGAATTACTTCAAAAATTGCAGCGCTTAAGACAGGGAAAAAATTCTGTAGAAGAATATTATCAGGAATTACAAACTGGCATGATTAGATGTGGTATTGTTGAGGAGAATGAAGCTATGCTTGCACGTTTTATGGGTGGATTAAATAGAGAAATTCAGACGATTCTAGAGTATAAGGAGTATACTAATATCACTCGTTTATTCCATCTTGCTTGTAAAGCTGAACGTGAAGTGCAGGATCGACAGGCATTGGCGCGGACTAACTTTTCTGCAGGTCGACCTTCATCATGGACACCACGTGCATCATCTACTTCCACACGTTCTGCTACACCGGCACCTCCATCGGCCGCCACCTCCAACCGTGATACAATAAAGCAAGCACAATCACCACTATCTGCCAAGAGCACACCTTCTGGGCCTGCAAAGAGCTCTTCTTCATCCATGGCATCAACAGGGCAAACACATGATATTATTTGTCGACGTTGCAAGGGTGGAGGTCATTATGCGAGAGAATGCCCATCTAAGCGTGTGATGATTGTTACTGAGGATGGTGGGTATGAGTCCGCTAGTGACTATGATGAGGAGACTTTGGCTCTTATTACACGTGACGAACACGGTGGAGACGATTCTGATCATGAGACGCAATACATGGCTCCTGAAGATGCTGACAGGTATGAAAGTTTAGTTGCTCAACGTGTTTTGAGTGTGCAGGTTACACAACTGAGCAAAATCAGAGGCATAATTTGTTCCATACAAAGGGAGTTGTGAAGGAACGTTCTGTTCGCGTGATCATAGATGGAGGGAGCTGCAATAACTTGGCTAGCATGGAGATGGTGGAGAAGCTATCTCTCACCACAAGACCACATCCACATCCTTACTACATCCAATGGTTCAACAACAGCGGCAAGGTTAAGGTAACATGTACTGTTCGTGTGCATTTTAGTATCTCTACATATGCTGATTATGTTGATTGTGATGTGGTACCTATGCAAGCATGTTCCTTATTACTTGGTAGACCATGGCAATTTGATAAAAATTCTGTACACCATGGTAGAAACAATCAGTATACTCTTGTTCATAACGATAAAAATATTACTTTGCTTCCTATGACTCCTGATTCCATTTTGAAAGATGATATTAATAGAGCTAATAAAGCAAAACAGGAGACAAATAAGAGTGAAAATCAGATTGTGGCAAAAGAATTTGAGCACCAAATGAAGCCTAATAATAAACCATCTACTGTTGTTTCTGAAATTAAATTGAAAAGTGCATGTTTACTTGCCACCAAATCTGATATTGATGAGCTAGATTTCAGCAAATCTTTTTGCTATGCTTTTGTGTGCAAAGAGGCATTATTTTCATTCGAGGACGTGCCTTCCTCTTTGCCCCCTGCTGTCACTAACATTTTGCAGGAGTTCGCTGACGTCTTTCCACAAGACGTGCCACCGGGATTACCACCTATTCGAGGGATTGAGCATCAAATTGACTTAATTCCCGGTGCTTCGCTACCCAACCGTGCACCATACCGTACCAATCCAGAGGAGACGAAGGAGATTATGCGTCAAGTACAAGAACTGCTCGACAAAGGTTATATACGCGAATCCCTTAGTCCTTGTGCTGTTCCTATCATTTTAGTGCCGAAAAAGGATGGTACGTCGCGTATATGCGTTGATTGTAGAGGCATAAATAATATTACTATTCGTTATCGTCATCCTATTCCTAGGCTAGATGATATGCTTGATGAATTGAGTGGCTCTACAATATTCTCCAAAGTTGATTTGCGTAGTGGATACCATCAAATTCGTATGAAATTGGGAGATGAATGGAAAACAGCATTTAAAACTAAGTTTGGATTATATGAGTGGTTAGTCATGCCTTTTGGGTTAACTAATGCACCTAGTACTTTCATGAGGTTAATGAACGAAGTTTTACGTGCTTTCATTGGACGATTTGTGGTAGTTTACTTTGATGACATATTGATTTATAGCAAATCTTTGGAGGAACATTTGGAACATTTACGTGCTGTTTTTATTGCTCTACGTGATGCACGTTTGTTTGGAAACCTTGGAAAGTGCACCTTTTGCACCGACCGAGTATCTTTTCTTGGCTATGTTGTTACTCCACAGGGAATTGAAGTTGATAAAGCCAAGATTGAAGCTATTGAGAGTTGGCCGCAGCCCAAAACGGTCACACAAGTGAGGAGTTTCCTTGGCCTCGCTGGTTTTTATAGGCGTTTTGTGAGAGATTTCAGCACCATTGCTGCACCTCTCAACGAGCTTACAAAGAAGGATGTGCCTTTTGTTTGGGGTATCGCACAGGAAGAAGCCTTCACGGTATTGAAAGATAAGTTGACACATGCTCCTTTACTCCAACTTCCTAATTTCAATAAGACTTTTGAGCTTGAATGTGATGCTAGTGGAATTGGATTAGGAGGTGTGTTATTACAAGATGGAAAACCTATTGCATACTTTTCTGAAAAATTGAGTGGGCCTAGTCTGAACTATTCTACTTATGATAAAGAATTATATGCTCTTGTTCGGACCTTAGAAACATGGCAACATTATTTATGGCCCAAGGAATTTGTTATACATTCTGATCATGAATCTTTGAAACACATTAAAAGTCAAGCAAAACTGAACCGTAGACATGCTAAATGGGTTGAATTCATTGAGACTTTCCCTTATGTCATTAAACACAAGAAGGGTAAAGAAAATGTTATTGCTGATGCCTTGTCTCGTCGTTATACTATGCTTTCACAACTTGACTTTAAAATATTTGGTTTGGAGACCATCAAAGATCAATATGTTCATGATGCTGAATTTAAAGATGTATTGCAGAATTTTAAGGAAGGGAGAACTTGGAACAAGTTCGTTCTTAACGATGGATTTGTGTTTCGTGCTAACAAGCTATGCATTCCAGCTAGCTCCGTTCGTCTTTTGTTGTTGCAGGAGGCGCATGGAGGAGGATTAATGGGACACTTTGGCGTCAAGAAGACGGAGGATATACTTGCTACACATTTCTTTTGGCCAAAGATGAGACGGGATGTTGAGCGTTTTGTTACTCGCTGCACTACATGTCAAAGGGCTAAGTCACGACTCAATCCTCATGGTTTATATATGCCTTTGCCTGTACCTAGTGTTCCTTGGGAGGATATATCTATGGACTTTGTTTTAGGTTTACCTCGAACAAAGAAGGGGAGGGATAGCATATTTGTTGTCGTGGATAGGTTCTCGAAAATGGCACACTTTATACCATGTCATAAAAGCGATGATGTTGTTAATGTTGCTGATTTGTTCTTTCGTGAAATTATTCGCTTACATGGTGTGCCAAATACTATTGTTTCAGATCGTGATACTAAATTTCTTAGCCACTTTTGGAGATGTTTATGGGCTAAGTTGGGGACTAAGCTACTTTTTAGTACTACTTGTCACCCCCAAACTGATGGACAAACTGAAGTAGTCAATAGAACATTGTCTACTATGCTTAGGGCTATTTTGAAGAATAACAAGAAAATGTGGGAAGAATGCTTGCCTCATATTGAATTTTCTTATAATCGTTCATTGCATTCTACTACTAAGATGTGCCCTTTTGAAATTGTGTATGGTTTCCTACCTCGTGCACCTATTGATTTGTTGCCTCTTCCATCTTCAGAGAAGGTTAATTTTGATGCTAAAGAACGTTCTGAATTGATTTTAAAAATGCATGAGTTAACTAAGGAAAACATTGAGCGTATGAATGCTAAATATAAACTTGCTGGAGATAAGGGTAGAAAACATGTTGTGTTTGCGCCTGGAGATCTTGTTTGGTTACATTTGCGTAAAGATAGATTTCCTAATCTACGCAAATCAAAGCTAATGCCACGTGCTGATGGTCCTTTTAAGGTGTTAGAGAAAATAAATGATAATGCATATAAACTTGAGCTACCTGCAGATTTTGGGGTTAGTCCCACTTTTAACATTGCAGATTTGAAGCCTTATTTGGGTGAGGAAGATGAGCTTCCGTCGAGGACGACTTCATTTCAAGAAGGGGAGGATGATGAGGACATCAATACCATTGTTACACCCACAGCCCCTACTGTTACATATACTAGACCAATTACTAGAGCTCGCGCACGCTAATTAAATTACCAGGTACTTTCGTTTCTTGGTAATGATTCTAATGTTCATGAGATTATGATGCTGCCTAAATTGGATACATTTGTTTTGCTTACAAATGAAGGGCCTAGCTTGGAGAAGGATGAACATTGGAGCAAGAACACGCATGGAGTTGATGGCATGCGCAAGGGGATCAAAAACGGAGTTACAAGTGATGATTTCAGGACTTTGAAGCCGCCATAAGGAGTGCATGAAGCCTTGGACGAAATATACAAGATGCCACTTCATAATATTCGTCCATAGGCTATTCTAGGTGCTGCGTCACCTTATTAATGGGCCAGGCCCATGTAATTTCGAAATACTTAAGTATAGGCTATTTTTAGAGTCCGTATGTGTGGGGAAACAAGAGTTAGGGTTGGTTTCGGACCCCACCCTCAAGGGCCACGAAATTCCCCCCCTCTTCCTCCATATATACAGCCCTTAGGGCATCGTTTAGACTTTGGGTTTTGTTTAGATTAAAAGTTCGCCATAGCTGCAACTTCGCGTACTTCGTTTGTGTCCAACGACCAGACCAAGACGTCACAGAACCCCACCTTGATCAATAAAGCTTTCATCTTATATTCGCAATATCCCGATTGCAATCTCAGTTTCTTGCTTGTTCTTCGTTTGCTCGCAGGAAACAGACCCTCGTGGTCAGGTTGATCGTGCTCCGGCGTGGTCAATAACCCTCGGAAATTGGTTTAGCGATTGCTAAGGCGCGACGTCTCGCACGTTCGTAGTCGGATCGTCAAGGTCGACTCCCACAGAAAACGATAGCCACCATCTCATCGAAACATCGGGACACCTTAGTCTCTATCACTTGGGCACAGATTTTCCGCAATAAGTATCTTTATGCTAAAACCTTGGCCCAGGTAAACGCGAGGCCTTCCGACTCACCTTTTTGGAAGGGTTTGATGAGAGTCAAACAACTTTTTTTTCAACAAGTCAAAATTTATTGTCGGGAATGGTGCCACTACGAGGTTTTGGGAGGATACGTGGCTTGGGAAGACTCCCCTTGCACTTCAATATCCTACTTTGTACAACATTGTGCGACGTAGAGAAGCCTACGTTGCAACTGTTTTACAATCCACTCCCCTCAATATTAGTTTTCGGAGGACGCTAGTTGGAAATCATTGGGAGGCCTGGCTCCACCTTGTTAGACGTTTGATGGAGGTCAGGCTGTCCCAGCAACCAGATCAGCTGTATTGGAAACTTACTAAGAATGGTGTGTTCTCGGTTAAATCTATGTATCTGGATGTCATTAACTCTAGCGTTGTCCCTTCTTCGATTCACGTTTGGAAAATAAAGGTTCCCTTACGAATCAAAGTGTTTATGTGGTTTGTGCATAAACAAGTCATTTTGACTAAGGATAATCTGGCAAGACGCAACTGGATGGGCTCTTCTAGGTGTAGCTTTTGCGATCATAACGAAAACATCAAACACCTCTTTCTCGATTGTCCGTTGGCTAAGATTCTGTGGCGGTCGATTCATATTGCGTTTAATATTAATCAGCCCACCTCTATCAACATGTTATTTGGAGCATGGCTTGACGGAGTTGATTCCGATACTGCAAGACACATTCGTGTTGGCGTTTGTGCTTTACTTTGGGCAGTATGGAACTGGAGAAATGATTTAGTATTTAACCGATCAACAAACATTCACTTTTTGCAGGTTATCTTCAGGGTCACGACGTTCATCCGTATGTGGTCGCTACTCACTCCGACGGAGGCCAGAGAGCGTTTGGTTACTGCGTCTACCCGATGGGAGATGGTAGCGCAGTATATTTTCAACCGGTTTGGATGGCGGTCATGTAATAGGATAGGCATGTAGTGCTCCTATTGTGCTTGCCATCCGGTTGTGGCTTTGGGTTTTCGCTCTTTCAAGCTTTTTGTTTATTTTCGCACCTCGATACTTGACGACTTTGCTATTGGATTATGTTTTTAATAATATGAGCCGTATGCATCGTTCTGATGCAGAGACTGGGGTAAACCCCTTTTTGAAAAAAAAACTTGGTCCTTCTAACCGCCAACAATACGGCCATATGGGAAGTATAGAAAACCAATGCATGCAACCACAAGATCATGATCCAGAAAAACCTGATCCATCACTGATCCACTGCTCTGGCTACCGTTCGTCGTCGAGCGCCTGCACCGTTCCTGCGCCGCCCTCCGCCCATACTGTACTCACAAATCACCATGTCGTCTTCCTTGACTGGAAACTCCAGCAAAGATGGCTTTATCACATTGAAGCACCGCGGTCGCTGCCGCTATAACTAACGCCAGAAGTAATATCTGGGTGATAAGGGCACCGGATGACAATTAGCTGGATGCATGCTTATCAACTGAAGGCAAGCAGCTAGATGCATGTACGGTTGATTACTGGAGGCGGACCGATAAAATACTAACAACTTCGAGCACGTCACGTCCTCAGGTGCGTCCTTATGCATATGTCATTATGTGCATGAAGCAAATAGCTAGATGTAGTATTGACATTAACTAAACTGAATTAGACTTCAAGATACTTTTTATTTTCTATTATTGCCACATCTGTCACAATTTATATCCACAATTACTCACGCTTGTCGCCGTCTCCATAAAAAACTCAAGGTCTATCCAAAATAGGCTGGTTATGAAAGTCCCCACATAGTCCTGCTTAGACTAGCCACAGTGCGAGTAATTTCAGCAGTAACATCAAGTCCACCTCAGCAAATTTGCTTATGTGGCAATGAGTTAATGAGGAAAGAGGGAGTTGTAGTAACTTAACTAGTTACGATAACATCACATGTTCCAATGCAATATGAGTCTATAACATAATAAATGAAGCTTTGCATGTTACCATAGTTATATTACTACCCACTATAAAGGTAGTAACATATCCAGAAATATGTGTATGTTACTAGTGTATGTTACTCTTCATTGTAGCTAGTCTTACCAAAATCCAACAGTGGTTATAAATGCATGGAAGTTTACGCACGCATTATGCGCTTACAATTATCTCTCGGGTAGAGCAGTATCAATTAACCTCACCAGATCCTCAGGTCCATGAATTTCACGCATAAAAAATGTAATGCGATCAACAACATTACAATCAGATTTCGAACAGGTCACCGACAAACAGCCTTCCTGATTTAAATATCTCACTTCGTACAAAATTCTTTGCCCCCTGCGAATGCATTCATACGCCTCGGACAATGTCATCCATAGCCTTCTGAAGCCATCGTCTTTTAATATTTTTGTAACATCTGACATAGCACTCCGATTTCCTTCCGAGATAACACAAAGATTCTCAATACTGAAAGCATCTGCAGAAATCATTTTAGATGCAACTTCCCGAATTTGCATAAGGTTATACACATAATGGTGAGTGGCTTCTGGCAAATTGACTTTAGCATCCTCGGGCTCTTGGACATGGTAAAGCTCAATTACATTGACCAAAACAAACCGTGTGATAAAAATGAAGAAATCATGGAAGTTCATGCCTGAAAAAAGAAAAACAACAGCATGTCAGCAGAGAAGGTAAACACGCCATTTGATTGTTCAGGTGATTAATCCACACATTAGAATCTTACCTGTATTTGCTGCCAAGTTGCGTTGACAAAGCGCCTCAAAATTATCACATATATCGCGGATGTCTTCAATATACTCTTTTGCAACTTTGTGGTCTTCATGAAGCAAGTTCCACTGTGAATTTGTACTCTTTAGCAAGAATTATGTTAGTCTGTGAAATAAACTTGACATATACACGTCTACTCACCACCCAATGAAGGTTGTAGGCATTGAACCAGTTATGGTTGATAGATATAGTATCCTCCTGCAGTAAATGGTGGAGGAGCAAAAGAAATAAGCAGCTTGCAGTTCACAAATGTTGATTAGAAAACAATAGAATGTAAAACAGAGGAGGTGTAAGAATAATACGAGTCGCTGCATTGATATATTAAAGGTCACCAGAGAAAGCTACACCAATGTTACTGAGAGCATCTCCACTCGTTCGGCCCCCAGGCGCTTGAAATAGCGCCACCTGGGGGTGAGCCAGCGAAAAAATCGGCGTGGGGGGCTATAGTTCCTAGTTGCCGACCCAAGGCCGCCCTAGACGCCGCTTTTTGAAAACCAAATTCAGCCAAAGAGACAAATTTGGAGGAAATTCAGCCGGTTTCATTGAAATTTGTACAAACTGAAAACATAATTAAAAAAACAAACTAAAACTCCAGAGGGCGGCCGTGGCACCGGGACTCCGCCGGCGCTCAACCTCCACGAACCCGGCACCCACATGTCCGGTGGCGCCGGGTAGTCCGCCTCGTAGAGGAGGCGGGCCTCGTCCTCGTGCAGGTGGCGGCGGCCGAAGCCGTTGGCCGTCGCTCCGTCGCCGGGGTAGCGCTCGGCCATGGTCGTCGGCGGGGAGAGAGGGTAGAGGGTCGTCGGCGTTAAGAGGGCGAGAGGGGCGTCGGCGGCGAGAGGGGAAGAGGGGCTGTGGCGAGGAAGTGTGAGGCCACTGGCGATGGAGGGGCGGCTTTTATAGCCGCGGGTCGGCGGCGAGCGGGCGACCGCCATGTGTACGCGTGGGGGGAGGGGGCGGGACGCGCGTTGGCGCGCCTTCACTGCACCGCTCGTGAGGAATCAATGCAAGACTGACCGGCGGCAGCCTTAGCATTGATTCCCCGCAGGAAACCGAGGCGATGAGGACGACGAATGCGCCTAGTCGCTGACTCGGCCGGTCTACTAGGCTTTTGCGCCAAAAATGTTTCCCCCGGCGCCCCGGGGTGCCCCCAGTGTGCCGGATTCGCGCCGGCGCCAAATTAGGCCCTAACCGGCGAAAACTGGGCTTCTGGGGGCGCGACTAGGCCGTTTTTTTCACACCGGCGATAAAAAAGGGCATTGGGGGGGGGGGGGGGGGGGGGGGGGTGTTGCGGGCGCGGTTGGAGATGCTCTGATACGTGCACCTAACATGATGTCAATAAATTAGTTAATAAGAGCATATGGTCGTTCATGATGTCAACGGTCACTAGTTTCACCATTTTTAATGTCACATGGGACAGATTCATATGATTGAAGCTCTTTTGGTACAAGTTAAGAATATCAAAAGTTATAACAAGGAATAACTGCATCAGTTCCAGCTATGCAGGGTGTATCTGGTAGAAACCACGTCTAAAATAGCAGAATCGGAAATTCCCAAGTGGATCAAAATGTGATGATTTTTTTTCGACAAAGGGTGGATTTTATTTGCTCAAAATGGAGCATCAAAAGGATACAAAACATAATGAGCACACACGCGGCCTCTGCATAGGTATGATGCACACAGCCAACATGAAAGCACGCACATAAAAAAACACCCCGACAAATAGCAAAGTCATATAAGACGAAAGCTATGCATGGCGAGGAAAAAAGAAAACCTAAAGCAATCCGATCCGCGATTGGCAAACTATAGAAATTGCCATATCCGCACCAACCATCTCATGACACCACATGGACGACGAGATTCTTCAACGGTACGCCTTCAAGAAGGGAGCAACGCTGAAGCGCCGTCGTCACCGGATCCAACCAGCAAAGGTCAGATCTAGGTTTTCACCCTGAAGAACCAATCCGAGCTTATCCGAGCAATGCCTTCAACAAGGTAACGACATCAAACATCGTCACTGCCAGGTATATCCATCACGGAGACCTAGGCATTCGCCCCGGAACTCGATACCGGGTGCTTGCGTAGCACCTCCATTGACGTCACTTATGTGTTGTCGCCACCACTTTTCAGCGGTCCCAGGCGCAGCCGCACAACCATCCCTCTGCTTCAAGTCGTCATCTATAGTTTGCATCTCCTTACCGAGGCCGGCCACCGGGTTCGGAGAGATGAACCCTCATGAATACCTTTCGATGGGCATCACAATCCGCAACGAGTCCGCCGCCGCAGGTCATAGTAGTCGCCAAGGACCAACACTAGCAGCTGAAGACATCATCGCTGACTACCACCTCACCGGAGAGAGCCCTACCCAGGCCCGTAGGTCCAGAGGTCGATGTGGTCAAAGCCGGAGCACGAATGGCCGATCAACATTGCCCATACGAAGCGCAGCTGCCGCTAGCCGCAAGATCGACACCATGGACCTCCATCGCCGCAGCCTAGCCGCCTTTGGGCCAGCAGTCTCGGGAGCATCAGATCTCGACGGAGGATGTCAAACAAAATTGCTCCCTGGCCATGTTGCCTCGCGTTGCGTCGCCCAAGAACATTGCCGCTTCAGATCAATCGCTGCCTCGGTGCACGCCAGCCACCAGCCATCCCACCATGAATTAAGGCCGCCCCACCGCCACCGACCCATGCCAACCGCCCGCCAAAACACGCCTTGCACCAGCTCCGCAGTCTCCCATAGAATCCAGCCAAGGAACCCAGCCGCCATGGCCGTACAGGCCCCATGCTGGGAGAGAGAAGGCGAGCCAGGAGAACGCCCCGCCACCGCCGTCCTCGAACCCGCTCGGCTTCGCCGGCAGGGCCTCAAGCAGCGGCGAGACAGGAGGGGCACCGGGAGGACGGCTGTGGCAACGCGATGGATGGCCTCCCGTGTCGCCAGGAGACGACGCGGGGGCAATCCACTATTCTTGGACAAATGTGATGATATATACTCCCTCCCTTCCGGTTTATAGGGCTCAAATCTCAAATCTCGTCAACCATGGGATTTTGAGAGTGGAGGAATTTATCTCGTACTTTACAAAACTACCCCAATTAAACTTGTGCATTAATTTGGATTAATTACAGTGCATGCCTGCTTGGCCACTAGATGAGTAGGAATATTACATGCATTGGTGTGTTCCTTTTTAGTTCTTGCATGCAAAGATTTAATGCGCATTGGAAACTAAAAATGAGATGGAGATGAGCCCTCTAAATTGGAAAAACAAAAAAGTTGAGATAAGCCTTATAAACCAGAAAGGAGGGAGTACCATAATACCAAGACAGATTGCTTACACTGGATGACTGAAAGGTGTGAGAGTAAATGTAGAATTAAGCATAACTACCCAATAACCCAAGGATGTGTCAACTGCTTTTAGTGTCCAAATCTTAGCAACCCGGATCTGATCCAATGATCAGGATTTCTACTTCTCGCACTCATATGCTTGGTTGTTCTCATTTGCCATACAGATGTAATCCAATAAGGATATATATCAACTTGTATAACATAGCAAGTTAGCAAGTTAGTAACATTAAACCTTATATATTAAATAACAAATGCATAAACACTCGGTGAAGATGGAAACATTTACCAGATTATAGACTTGGTGGTACCACCCACTGGGCACAAAAATGATTTCATTCTGCTCTTGAATACACTCTATCCATTCAGCCTACAAAAGAATCTTAATAACATGAGTACACACCGTGGTTACTACCAAGACGCACAGGGGGTCGGAGGGGGGTACCTTATTGAATTCAGGAAACTGCTTTTCAGAAACATCTTCATTTATGTCATAAACCGATGATCGTAGGTTCCTACAAATTACTGGTTGAGTAACAATGCAAAGTATTATGACTAGAACAAATAGACAGCCCAGATTTGACAAAATGTCATCAAATGCCAAGGTAACCTCAATTGGCATACAGAAATCAATTACCAAGAAACTGCACTGAAAAATTATGCCAACACAAATACCCAAAATCAATTCATTCTTAAAACAAGTTAGACAACAGATGCCATGAAATCCTGGAAACAGAAATAAGGTCATACGCTTTAGAACTTTACATCCATCTGGAATGACCCAGCTGAGGCTGTTAAACTCCGACCGGAAGTTGTGACTATTAATTGAATGTACAAGGTCTAAACAAACCCATGTTATTTGCAAAATAAATTACCCTTGTTTTAATTTAAGTTTCTTTTGGCGAAAAACAAATATATGATAAACCATAAGAGTAAGCATAAGTTGCATGAAAAACAAACAAGCATATAATACACCATTACCTTTGTATAGAGGGCCAACAAATTTGTAATTCATGATATTGCTGATCAGAGACAACTCAACCTAGTAAAGAGTGAGTTGCCATCATTGCACTATGTAGCATCACAGAACACAGGAAAAAAAATTTGAGTCACTAGTATTTCTAACTTCCGAGTTAATCAGCTAATGAGGAACAGGGTCCAGGAGTATGCAGTGAATCAGTTTTCCTCTTATTGGCAGCTCAAAATCTCATGGAGGTTATGTGTTCTGTTCATGTCTGATGCTAATTCCATGTCGGATTAGCCACATAGAATATAATGCATAAGGAGTGCCCAGGTTAAAATTACCTATCAAATATAAGATGACTCTGCGATGGTGCCAGAAAGAGCCATAGTTTTCTCCCACACACATTTGCTGACCAGCTGTATGACCTAAAAACATCAGCATGAAGAGGGGTCCAAGTTCCTAAACATCAAATCACAGTTATAATTATGAGCGATGATACATTCACCTGTAACATAGGATAGCTTACAGAAGCACAGAATCCCAATTTCGTAAAGCACGGAATAGAACAGGATTTTAAAAAATAGAAGTTACCTTTTGCTCCAATGTAAACAAATCGATAGTCAGCACAGTTTACTTCATTTTTGTGGTTGGCAATGTCAGAATCTCTATGCATGGGATGACTGTCAAGATACATGTTGAGCCAATCATCGACGAAGAACGGTGGTGTGGTGTATGCGACATAATCAGGGTACTCCTGGAAGATCAAGGCAAGATGCAATATAACCACATAGAGCAGGAGATGAAATGTCAGCTTCAAGAAAGAAAAGGGTAGGATGAATTCAAATGTTTGAGATAGCAGAGAGCTGGATCTCAATCTTATGAGCAGACATATGCACATACCATCCAAAAAAAGGCATTGCAATAATGCAATCTAATCTAAACAACTACCAAACCAGTAGACAATTGGTATTGAAAACAGTGTTGCAGTTCAGCACATAAAACGTGGCAGCAAAAGGGCGATTTTAAATCCGAACAAGTGTTAATGAGTCATGCTGGAGATGACTGCTAATCACTGGCAACTCAAACAAATAGCGACACAAATTCTAGTTTGTCACACCGCTAATATTTTTGCACAGCTATTGCAACATCAATCCCACCATGGCTTTGATGTTATTGATTTTGGGTAGTCATAGCAATAATACACTATTATCATAAGATGTTTGAACAAGAAGTGAAGAAATTCATTCCCGCAAAAAAAAAGTGAAGAAATTCATATAATAACTTAATGTTACAGACTTTTTTAGGTATCAGTCATTAACGAGGGTACCATAAATTCAATAGCAAATAAGCGTAGAGAACAAGGTATACTCTGGAATCAGGACATACTTTAACAAAATGCCAATCTTTCAGGTAAAGCGAGGAAGCTTCACAATGACCGCTGCTTGAAACAGTATTCGAATTCCTAACCCAATGGTCCACGAATTCCTGCATGGACATCTCTAGCCGCTTGTGGTCCGTGTACTCCCTGGCGGAACAGTCGGCAACCTGCGAAATCAACAACTATGATAAATCTAAAACGATTCATCTGGCTAGTGAAACGAGGACTCGCACAAGAGGAGAAGGTCAGCTGGTGGGTGCCTGAACGCGAGGGGAGGAGAAGTTTTGCGCGAAAAAGGGGAGGTTGGGGCGGCGGCGGTCGTCGGGGCCGGCGAACGTCCAGTCCTCGCAGGATGGCCAGGAGGAGGTGAGGCCCGTGAGGACGACGGGGAGGTTCGGCTTCATGAAGCGGTCGACGAACTCGGAGTAGGTCAGCGACTGCCCGTCGAGCCTCTCTACCTTCCCCACCACCTTCACCCGCCTGCCGGCGCCACCGCCGTGCATCTGGTCCATCGAGGAAGCACGGACCTCACGATGCGAGTTCGGTCTCTGGGGCCCTTCCTCCTCCTAGCTCGGAGGAGGGCCCTGCCGGTTATGGTACGACCTGCTTCGCTTGCCACCGCCCGGCCACTTCAAGGACACCACCCCGTTTTGCCTGATCTGACCGTGGACTGCCACAAGCGCATCAAGCCGCCATCGTATAAGAGCATCTCCAACCACGGCGCCAAAAGACGCGTGCGCGCGATAAATTGTCACTTTAGCGCGCGAGGCTTTTTGGCGCGCTTCAGCGATGACAGGAAAGTAGCGCGCAGAAAACAATTACGCGTGTGGAAAAAGGCGGCAGCTCGCGCGCTAGATTTAGCGCACCGCTTCCGACGTGCCTATAAATTATGACGCTCGTCACACGGTCTTCACACTGTCACGCGCGCTCTCCTCGCTCCCTCTGTCGCTTCCTTGCCCCGCCACCATGTCGCCGCGCCGCCGGGGATCGTCTGGCTACCGCGGCGTCCGCGAGCGCCCCGGGGCACCTACTACGCCGAGATCCGGTCCGGCAATGTCCGGCTCGGCCTCGGCGCGTTCGGGACCGCGCGTACGATCAGCCTGTGCATTCGGTTTTTTCGGTTTGATTCGGTTCGGTTTATACGGTTTTTATACTTTGATTTATACGATTGTATACATAGATACGGTTCGGTTTCGGCAATAACCATTTGCTTTCAGTTTGGTTTCGGTAATAACCAAAATAATCAAAGTTGACGCGAATTTTTAATCAACACATGGTTTGGCCACATGGAAAAACAAATTTAGTACTTGTCCAATACAACTACAACCTGGTTACCTACTTGAAGAAATTATGAAACATGTAAGAATTTATGTTTCAGTACAACAATCTAGTAGAAGACTACGATTACAACTACAAGCACTAATTTAGTACATGTCCAATGAAACCATACGAAGAAATTTTGGAACAAAAACTTGTCCAGTACAAGCACAAGCAAAACTAAACATGCCCAGTACAAGGCTACAAGCAAAGTTCTAGAACATAGAGATGGGGATTGCTAGTAATTGTATATCACGAGCCATTTTTGAAAGGCCCAGTACATGCCCAGTACATCAAGATAACAAACTTCAGTACAAAGTGCAAATTCTGGAACAACCAAAGTTCAGCTCCAGCTCGAGATAACAAACTTCAGTACAGTACATGTGCAACACACGACAAAGAAACAAAAGGTGCAGATCGAGATAAAATGGCATTTGTTTCATCACTTCAGGGCTTCAGGCAGCAATTTTCCACTCCAGCTCCATGCATGAAGATCAATCAATCGATATTGTAACACTATCATTTAAATGAATGGCACCCACTTCTACAAAAACAACAGAAATATTGCATGATCAATTAAATAGCATTAATGTTGCATGATCATTGAAGTAATTGAAATACACATTCATTTAAATACCTTCCTCCAGCCTGGTCAACTCAGCAAGATCAGCTTCAACATTGATACACTTAGGGTGTGTTTGGTAGGGTGCATGGAGGGTGCATGAGGGCAAAAGTTCCCAATCCGACCCACTTTTGCTTGTTTGGTAGGGTGCATGGGCTCATCTGAGCTATGCTCATCTGATGCATAAAAGTGCCCTCAGCCATGCTCATCTCATGCACCCCAGACAGGGTGCATCGAGGCAGCTATGCTGGCCCTGACACTCGTCCCCACCGACCAGACCACGTCCAGATATGTTTATTTTTTCAAAAAGAATCAGAATTTCAAAATTTGTTTAAATTTTCGAAAAACCTTAGAATTTCAAAAAAAATGAAAAGTTTGAATTTCAAAATTGTTTAAATTTTCAAAAAAAAATCATAATTTCAAAATTTGTTTGAATTTTCAATAAATATTTGAAATTTCAATTTTTCTAAAAAAATTGTAAATGTTCAGAATTTCAAAAGGAAATCAAAATTTGTTTGAATTTTGAAAAAAATAGTATTTTATTTTTTATAAAATTTTCAAATTTTGTTTAAATTTTCAAAAAAAACTCGTAATTTCAAATATGTTCAAATTAAAAAAAGAATTTCAAAATTTATTTTAATTTTCCAAAAAAGTTTAGAATATCAAATTTTATTTAAATTTTCAAAATATGTTTAAATTTGTGTTGAGATTTTTTCGATTTTGTTCATCATTCAAAAAATATATTCAGAATTTGAAATTGTTCAGCATGTCTAAACACATGCAGGCTACCAAACAAAATCTCAGCTCAGCATGTCTCAATGCATACATCACTGCCAAACAACAGCAACTGCATGGACTCAGCATGTCTACACTCAGCATGTATGACATGAGAACAACTAGGCTAGGTCCATACATGCTACCAAACACACCCTTAGAACGCAACCAATCTTGTGTGCATATCAACGACTGCAGTGTCGCTGGTGTTAAAGAGCTTCTGAAGTCATCGAGAATACGACCACTAGTGCTGAAAGCTGATTCAGAAGCAACCGCAGAGATGGGGATTGCTAGTATATCACGAGCCATTTTTGAAAGGACGGGAAAGCGAGGAGCATTGCACTTCCACCATTCAAGAAGGTCAAATTCAGCAGTCAACTCTTCTGTGTCCTCAGCTAGGTACTTGTCTAATTCAGTTCTGGTATTTGTGCTAGTGC
Source organism: Triticum urartu (assembly GCF_003073215.2). NCBI lineage: Eukaryota > Viridiplantae > Streptophyta > Magnoliopsida > Poales > Poaceae > Triticum > Triticum urartu. The sequence continues at coordinate 349,053,896 of NC_053024.1, read as the reverse complement.
TGCCCTCTCCGCAAACTCTCATTCTTTTCTGGTTGTATCGTGACCTCACTAGAGAATTTTCAGAAGCATTTGCACTAGGACGAGCTTGTGATGCTAATTCCCTAGGACGGCTAGGAGTACTGGTTCCATATAATTCTCTATATTCTCCAAAAAGAGAGACAAATTCATTGTGGGAAGATGTCAAGATTCTATTACCTATTATACTGCCATAGGTGTCTTCAATCATGTCTTTAAAGAAATGAGATTCCTTGGTCCTTGCATAAAGAATTAAGACAAGACAAGACAAGTTAGAAGGGCATTAAGAACAACAGCTATATATATTTGACAAATGAACAACAACCAATCAACCATATACCTTGGATCAAGGATGGCAGCAATGAATATATACTTGTTCATCTTTTCAGGATCACCCCAGTACTTCTCATACTTGGTTTTCATCTTGGTAGTCATGCACTTAAATATTTCATCATCACCACAAATCACATGATCACTCCATTCACCCAACATAAAATGTACATCAGCAATATCTTCCAAGAAGGTGTTGGCTGTAACGTACTTAGTGCCAGAAACCTTATTAGTGAGGAGATAGAAGTGTTGGCGGAATTGTTTGAACTCACAAACATACACCCAATCACTTTGAGTTGGAGGACCCCGCTGATCAGGAGTATCAGGCTTAGGTTCTGGACCAGTTTTTTCTAACTCAGTCTTGTAGTTGGGATCCTGAAGTGCATATTGCTTAAATGCCCTCTCAAATTTCTCAGCAGTCTCTAGCATTATAAATGTGGAGTTCCATCTAGTAGCCACATCAATATTAATTAAACCTTTACTCGCTACCTTGCTAAGCTGCACACACTTTTTAAATAAATCCAATCTAGTTGGGGAGGCTCTCACAAACTTGATAGCACTTCGAATTCTGTTTATTGGATGGCACATTATCTTTAGCCCATCTTGGACCACTAGATTAACAATATGTGCCACACACCTCATGTGAAGATACTGACTTTTTGCATGTGTACAGCCCCTATTAGTCAAAGACCTCTTCATGTAGGCTAAGCAAGTGTCATTAGAACTTGCATTATCAACAGTAAATAGTGCACACTAGCTCAATGCCCCACTCAATAAGTATTTTTTCTAATGATTTCCCAATGCCATCCCCTTTGTGTCCATCTACCAAGACAAAGTTAATAAATTTTTTTCTAAGATTCCACCCAGAATCAATGAAATGTGCAGTAAGGACCATGTAGCTTTGTTGTCTTTTTGATGTCCATGTATCAGTGGTGAGGCAAACAGTTTGACGTGATCCAATGAAATATTTTCTAAGCATAGCTTTCTCAGCTTCATAAAGAGCAATGATATCTCTATACATAGTTGTCCTAGATGGTATAGTGAACCTTGGGCACGCTTTAGCCACAAACAACCTAAAACCTTCTTTCTCTGCAAATATGAATGGAAGCTCATCTATCACTATCATGCGAGCAAATGCTTCTCTAACTTCTTTCTCAATGTATTGCCAAGGAACCACCGAATTACCATATTCGCTAACTTGGTAGGTAAGCTCGGACTGAGTGCTACATATGTGGGCAAGATTCTTTTTGCAAATCTTCAAATGGTTGACTAAAGAAGCAGTACCTGCCGATGCGGATTTGCAACCCAGTACAACATCACAGTAGTTGCAATTAGCATGATCAGGATCATCTTTCTGAACTGTGAAGTGCATCCATGCCTTTGACCTCTTCCGACTCCCCCCCCCCCACACTGCCAGGGGTAACATCAGGATCTATTGAGAGAGGTTGATCAGCAGCAGAACCAGCGCCAAGGTTAACTCTAACACTCTCGGACACCTGAAAAAATAAGTTAGGTAGTTTTCATTCAGTATCAGTGACCATCAGCAGAACCAATACTAAAAAAGTTGCTCGAAAACTAAATAGGATTATAGGAAACACCCATGTTCAGTAACAAAACTAGTGAAACCATGCATCCATCCACGTTCAGTAACTAAATAGGAACTAACACCACACATCCATGGGAGATGCTTACCATCCGGTCACGGCGGCTCGTGTCTTCCTCGGGCTCCGATGGCGGCTGTGACGGAGAGCTTCACCTGCGGCGGGGGGGAGTGGGGCCTGATGGATGCGTGCGCCAGAAGCCCAGAAGAACCTGCAGTTGGGAAGATGCTACTGCAAGTCATCACATCTATGTGTGTGTTCGCTACTGAACAACTCTTCTACCAGAGCGAATCGAAAGTGCCTTACCATCCGGCGGCTCGTGTCCTGCTCCATGGAGGCGTGTGCCGGTGCGCGCGACGGAGGGCGGAGGTCAGCGACGCGGAGGACGGAGGGCAGAAGTCGGCAACGCCGGTGCGTGCGATGCACGACGGAGGGCGGAGGACGACGAGGCTGATGCACGCGACGGACGACGGAGAGCGGAGGATGGCGATGCCGGTGTGCGCGACGGAGGACGGAGGACGGAGGGGAGCAGATGGATGCGCCGGACGGAGTGTGACCTAGCTAGGGCGCCGCCGCCATCCCACTCTCTGCTGCTCTGCATGTGCGTGTGGGGAATTGGCGAATTGCTAATGCTAGGGTTGAAGCAAGCGTGCGTGAGGTTAGGCTGGGCCGCGAGCGATGGCCGATGGGCCTGTGTTGTGAGCTGTGATTGACCGATTCTGTGAAATCTACTGGGCCTTTCGGTTTTGTTTGGTTTAACCGATTTTGTTCGGTTTTAAACCGAAAAAATCGAATGCAATATGGTTTCTTATTTTGCAAACTGAAACCATAACCAAAACCTGAAAAAACCGGAATTTTGGTTCGGTTTGGTTTTTTTGGTTCGGTTTTTGGTTTTCGGTTCGGTTTTGCACAGGGTGAGCGTACGACGCAGCGGCGTGGCGCCTAGAAAGGCCTCCGTCGCAGATGAACTTTCACGACGTCTACACGCGCGAGCAGGCGTAGGCCGTCGTCCCTCCGCCTCGTCTTATCACGGACCAGGACCGTGCGGAGCACCGTCAGCAGCAGTGCCGCCTCTGCATCGCCGAGGAGGACGAGCGAGACATGGCAGAGTGGCGCCTGCGCCACCTGGAGGACGTCGCCAACGAGCGCGCCTACTGGGCGGAAAGGACGGCAAGGCGCCGTGCGGAGCGGGCGGACAGGCGTCGGCGGTAGGCACTGGCGATATCGTTGAAGCAGGTGGGGAGTCGATCTTTGAAGATAATGATCTTCGTTGAGAGGACATTTGGCTCGATACCTCGGACAACACCAGTGAGGATGATGATGAGGACGACTTGGAGTAGGTTATACTTGCACCATAGTTTATCTAGTTGCGCCGTAGTATATAGTAGCACTGTAGTTTTTGTGTAGTCCCACCGTGGTTTTATCTATCTATACTATGAACTATGTAAAATATTTATGTATCGTTTTATCTATGAATTATGTATCGTTTTTATCTAAAAAATATGTATGTAACCTAGTCTAGAGTGTTCGTGCGAGAGCGCGCGCTGCATTTTAGCACGCCTGTTGGAGCTACGCGCGCACGCTAAATTTTAGGGAGGCTGCTAGAGTCAGCGCTGCCCGACGCGTCAAACCAGACAATGGATGCGCTGCAAAGTACTTTTTAGCGCGCCGCGCGTTGGGTGGCTGTTGAAGATGCTCTAAGACGAGCTAAATGTCCGCACATTGCAACACAGACTCGTTCAACATTAATCGTGCTCGACATATAAGTTTACTCACTATATTCTATCTCTACTCCTAATGAATCGGCTGGTAGGATTGCGTTCAGGTTTTTCTTCATCCCACTACTTCGTCTGATTTTTTTGACTGGGTTTTTTCGTCCCCTCCCCCACACCCGACCCCACTCACACGTGATCGCCCCCGCCGATCTCAGAGACAAGACCCCGCCGGATCTCGTGCGATCTCGCTCCCCCCTTTCGCTCCCTCCCCCGCGCACCTAGGTGGCCCAGTCTAGCCCCGTAAAATCCTCCACGATCCTCGTAATAATTGCGTTGAACAATTTCCTTCCTTAATTTATTGTTTCCTTTCTCGAGATGGTGGTCCCTTCTTCCCTCCTCCCTCCCGTAACTCTGTCAGGTTTCCTTCTGCCACACCTCTGGTACGTCGTACATTGTGGTGGTGGTGACGGCTTCATCTCCGTAGGAATCGGAAGTGGCGGCGTCGATGATGGACACGTCGAGGAGCCACACCATGGAGAAGTGGGATATTCCTACAATGAAATCCCCTAATCTCTCTTCCACCTACCAATGGCATCGGTGGACACCGACGACAGTTAGGTAGCGCGGGCGCCAGCGCCCATGGCCGCGTGTATCACAAGTCACCCTCGACATGGACGATCTCCTCCACGGTATCTGCGACCTATTTCTCCTTCTACACTATTTTGCTCCCTTTCCTCTTGGCCATGACCTGGGGCTACGGGAATGCGCGGCAGGCGGCGGGATCGATAGGCTGGATATCGGGAATGGGGAGTAATTGACAAAAAACCACCACATTTCACGTATCCGTCCCACAGAACTACCACATTTTGAAAACTGACCAAAAACTCTAGATTAGTGCTAATTTCGTGTCAAAAATCTACCAGGTCGAGTTGAAGACCGATTTAACCGTTTTAAACCCCTTCTGACAGAGCTCGCCCACCTGTCGGGACGGCTGCCGCGCTAACAGCTAACGGCGCTCACCTGGCGCCATTGTTGCCGAAGCTCGTCGCTGCTCTTAGGCGCCGCCGCCGCTGCTCTATCTACTGTCGTTGCTACCTGTTGCTACTACCGTTGTCCCCGCTGCTGGCCTCTGCTGCCCGCGCCGGCGAGCCCCTGGCTTCCCCTGCCTACTGCCACGCAGCTCCTGCCCGCGCCCCCTACTGGCTTGCCGCCGCTGCGGCTTGCCGGCCCCGCCGCCGCAGACCACCCGTGCCGTCCGCTCGCGCTGCCCGCCGGCCTGCGTGCCTCGCCGCTGCTCGGCTCCCGCCTCTGCCTCCGCCGCGTGAACCCTCCCTGACCCGCGCTCACGGCTCGCCCCGCCTCCTCCTCCCAGCGCCGCACCGCCCCCTGCAGCCCACACACGGCCGCGCCCGGCGGCCGGCCAGGCCCGCATCTATCATCGAGCAGTAGCTCGCGACACCGACATCGATGTCGACATGAAGGTTGCCGCCACTGCCGCCGTGCAGTGCGAGGCAGAGCCGACCCGGAACTGGTTCACCCGGCGCTCGTGCTGGGGTCCGACGTGGTGTAAAGCGAGCAGGCGGGAGGAGCTCCCCTGTTTCCGTCTCATGCACAAGAGGTGTTTGTTGAAATGCCAAAGAGAGAGAGGAGGGGAGGAAGAAGAAGGTTGATGATGACGTGTGGGTACCATCTGTCATAACGGTTAACTTCACGGTCAAAATAAATAGAGTTGACTTTGCTGCCTGTCCCACATGTCATAAACAGGTTTAAAACCATAAAAACAGTCATCAACTTAATTTGGTAGTTTTTTATCACAAAATTAATATTAATCTGGAGTTTTTGGTCACTTTTCAAAATGTGATAGTTCCGTGGGACGGATACGTGAAATGTGGTGGTTTTTTGTCAATTACTCCGGGAATGGGCGAACTCAACTCATGTCGGGAGGGAAGAGCATGCACCTCATGGAATTAAATTTGTTGGGGGCCTGCCACGGCGACGAGATCTCAGGAACGCATGAACGCCTGCTCACCAAGGGCCACGACCTTGATGGGCTGGGGGCTGGGGCTTGATGCCAAAGCGGTCCGCTTCCTGGTGCACCTCCTCGCCGTGTTCGACGGCCACGGCAACACATAGGTGATCTGACAATCGGTGGCTTCCATATGGTTCTGCAGGTGTCGAACTACTCCAGGAGAGGCTCCATGATCATCCTGAGCAAGGCGTTGAGAATGCTTGCCGATGATCATTGTGCTGGGCTTTTTGCTAAATGTTTCTAGAGATTAGATGACGAGGTTTCACGGCGAGCAAGCTTAAAACAATCCACGTCCCAGTTGCAGTGTGCTCCTGTCATGTTGTGATTCACACGTCATGCTCTCTCGTTGGAACAAGCAATTGGCTCTCAAGTCCCAATTGATCAAAAGGTAAAAAGAATGGTACATGATCCTCTTTTATGGGCTAATCTTATTATGTTTTGTTGTCCTAGATTGACATGAAGGATGTGCGCATGGCGATTGAGGATCCTAGAATCAAGTATGAAGTGATATGAAGATGTACTCGTGCCTTGCAGGATGTCATGAAAAGGTGCACGTTGTTGACACCAATTATATACGAGCATTGATTTTATTTTTCTTCTTTGAAGGCTCCGTAGGAAGTTCAGATTTTTCTATTGACCATTTTATATACATATAATTGTGTACTCCCATTATAGATTCAAAAAAAATCTATATGCAGGTACTGGACACAATGCTAGGATAAGTTTTGACTTTTGAGAAGCATATCGTAATTTTCAGCTATTAACGTACCCCACAAATTCACTGTATTATCCTTGGTATGATAGTGATGTCTTTGCATTACTACAACAAAATTCATGGATCGATTCATTTTTTCTTAACGCATTTTAACTTTAAATATTGATTCGAATTAATATCTAAGTTTGTGTAGATTAGTCAATTGGATAGAGAATTGATTCCTTAACAGTTAAATTAGCAGGTTCACAATGTGAGCTGCAAATTAAATATTCGCATGTTATTTTGATAGTTTCTAAGATTTTGAAAAGTTTGTTGTTTGTTGAATCCACTTAGAATTATTATCAGGTAAGGGTAGTCTGTGACATGAATTATTTTGGCAAATCATTTTACAGAAGCATTCCTTGCAGCTGCATCATCAAGAATTTCAAATTTACAACAACGCTGCACTATTTTTGGTGTACCTTCTTAACATGTGGTTTCATGTGCTTCATGCAAGTTACGAGACTCGCAAAGGTAATAATTGGTATAGTATAGAAAATCTTTGATACATATGTGGATGTTGCAACGTCATCACTATTATGCTTTATTTTGGAAGAGTGTATCCAACAGGATGCAGCTGACTATGACCAATTGTGCTTGCACAACATTAGGAAATGATTTTTTAAGACCTGCGTTGTGGTTGGAGATGCACAACTACGTGCATTTCTACTTTGGGCTCGGGCTTGAGCCTCTGATCGTCAGGTGAAGCGTGAGTCTATGGGATGGTTTCATCGCGTCTCCTCGTATTGCTACATAGAATAGTTACTAATTAGGTTGTACGATACTCAGGTTTTCCTTAGCATTTTATACCACTTTAGAACTTTCATCTCCTATGATTCAGAACATATGTTTTTCTATAATTGCACTTTTTTATGGTAGATTCTCCCACAATGTATCTTGTTTTGAAGTTAGATTGGTGCGGCACCTAATTATAGATTATTTACAGCTAATACTTTTTCTTGCCTTCTGGTTTTTTACTCACACCATGTTTCAAGAGACATCGTGCAACTCCATAGATGACAACAAGCTGGTCATGAGTGGAAGTGGAGCTGAAGATGAACCGCAGCAGGTTGTCACCACCCTCAAATGATGCAAGGTTAATAATACCTTATATCGTGTACTGAGTTGTATGAGAACTAATTATAGAAGAAGTACATTTTTCAAGGAATTTGAATTTTTTTCATCATGTTTCTCCATTGATTCTGAGGCAGTTTTGAACTTGGAAGCTTGGTCTAGGTTATGGTGTTTAGCTTTTCGGTGGGTTTTGTCGAGCAACTTAAATTTTTGTGCTTGCTCGCCCGTCTTTTTGGCATCACTCCTAGGTCATTTGGTCAATCTATATATATGTTTGTAGGAGAACAAGTGTATGTGGGCGAATACGGATAGTTGAATAAGGCGTTCAGCAGCCTAGAGGGTTCTTATTTTTATAGGGATCAAGAATTGTGTTCATGTTTCCTTTGAGAGGTGATGTAGGTTTCACCATCTTGATGCTGATTTCTCTCCTTGACCTATTTGGCTGCTACAACTACGCTAATAGACTTATATTGTTCAAGTTAATTACATGCCAAATATAGTACTATTTCTGTTTCAAATTATAAGATGTTTTGGTAGGCTAAAAATTACATGCCTTTCTACTTTGGGCTCGGGCTTGAGCCTCTGATCGTGTCAGGCGAAGCATGACTCTATGGGATGCTTTCATCGCGTCTCCTTGTACCGCAGTATGCTACATAGAATAGTTACTAATTAGGTTGTACGATATACATGTTTGCCTTGGCATTTTATACTACTTTACAACTTTCATCTCCTATGATTCAGAACATATGTTTTTCTATAATTTGCTCTTTTTGATGGTAGAGTGTAACACCCACGATGCGGCTATATCTCCCACGTGTCGGAGCACGACTTAGAGGCATAACCGCATAGTAGGCATGTCGCAAGAGGGGTAATCTTTACACATCCCATGTACTGAATAAGAAGGGATAAAGAGTTGGCTTACAATCGCCACTTCACACAATACATAAATATAGCATTACATCATCCAGATACAAACAAGGTCCAACTACGGAACCAAAATAAAGAAAGACCACCCCTAATGCTAGATCCCCGATCGCCCCGACTGGGCTCCACTACTGATCAACTGGAAACGAAACAGCACAACGAACACGATCTTCATCGAGCCCCTCCTTGAGCTCGGTTGCATCACCTGCACGGTCATCAACGGCACCTGCAACTGGTTTTGGAAGTAATATGTGAGTCACGGGGACTCAGCAATCTCGCACCCGTGAGATCAAGACTATTTAAGCTTGCATGCCTGCAGGTCGACTCTAGAGGATCCCCGGGTACCGAGCTCGAATTCGCCCTATAGTGAGTCGTATTACAATTCACTGGCCGTCGTTTTACAACGTCGTGAACTAGAAGCGGTCAAGAAGCGATCCTGAAACTACTTACGTTCAAGCATAACACAAGAACCATGTTCACTTCCTGGACCCCACCGAGAAGAGACCATCACGGCTACACACGCGGTTGATGCATTTTAATTAAGTTAAGTTTCAAGTTTTCTACAACCGGACATTAACAAATTCCCATCTGCCCATAACCGCGGGCACAGCTTTCAAAAGTTCAAACCCTGCAGGGGTGTCCCAACTTAGCCCATCACAAGCTCTCACGGTCAATGAAGGATATTCCTTCTCCCAGGATGACCTGATCAGACTCAGAATCCCAGTTACAAGACATTTCGACAATGGTAAAACAAGACCAGCAAAGCCGCCCGATGTGCCGACAAATCCCGATAGGAGTCGCACGTATCTCGTTCTCAGGGCACACCGGATAGGTCAAGCTATGAGTAAAACCAACCCTCGAGTTGCCCCGAGGTGGCCCCGCAGGCTGCCCGTTTCGGACCAACACTCAGAGGAGCACTAGCCCGGGGGGTTAAAATAAAGATGACCCTCGGGAGCGCAACTCCCAAGGGAAAAGGCTAGGTGGAAAATGGTAAAACCAAGGTTGGGCCTTGCTGGAGGAGTTTTATTCAAAGTGAACTGTCAAGGGGGTCCCATTCCCCCAACCATGTAAGGAACGCAAAATCAAGGAACATAACACCGGTATGACGGAAATTAGGGCGGCAAGAGTGGAACAAAACACCAGGCATAAGGCCGAGCCTTCCACCCTTTACCAAGTATATAGATGCATTAAGTAAATAAGAGATATTGTGATATCCCAACAAATATCCATGTTCCAACAAGGAACAAACTCCATCTCCACCTGCAACTAGCAATGCTATAAGAGGGGCTGAGCAAAGCGGTAACATAGCCAAACAACGGTTTGCTAGGACATGGTGGGTTAGAGGCTTGACATGGCAATATGGGAGGCATGATAAAGCATGTGGTAGGGATCGCGGCATAGCAAAAGAGCGAGCAACTAGCAAGCAAAGATAGAAGTGATTTCGAGGGTATGGTCATCTTGCTTGAGACCCCGCAAGGAAGAAGAACGAGTCCATGAAGAAGACAAACGGACGTAGTCGAACGGATCCTCACACACACGACGTTATTGGAACCAACCCGAAGAAGCAACACCGGAAAGAAGCAAACATCATGGTAAACAACCATCACATAAGCATGACATGATGCACAACCAAGTATGATGCATGTCCGATTTAATGAGGCATGGCATGGCAAAATGCACAAACAAACCTATAAATTAAGTGGAGCTCAATATGCAACTCCGTTGCATATTGACGAAACACCACGTGACTTATTTAGTTCTCTCTCGTTTAGGTACCCAACAATATTAAATGTTGATTAACATGGCAAGAGGTGAAGCATATGAAAACTACCTATCTAGGCAAGTTTAAATGAGGCCGGAACAACAAGCAACAAGTCCGGAGAATCCTCATGTGCATATTTTTGGTTATGGTACTGTTCTGCCCTAAACACAATTTTAGAGTTATCAAACATGCAAAGTGATGCCACCATGTTAAACTAGGCATTTTTCCAACCCATTTACTTATAAAGTTTGTTAGGTTTGGAGCTACGGTTATTAAGTTATGAAATAAATCATTTTAACAAGTCATTAGGAAAAATATATGCAAACAACATTTTAAACATTTTAGACATGGATGAAAAAGACATATTATGAAACTACACAAAATTCTAAGAAACTTTCATATTAAGTTTGTTTTAATCCGATGCACGGTTCAACAGTTATTAAATGCATGATGCTTGGGGGGTTTTCTGTAAAACTCTTATCTCTCGAATAAATGATAAAATCGCCAGAACGAAAAAAAGACGCAGGCCAAATCTGGTGGGCACTGGGGAGCTCACCATGGGCCTCGGCCCAGTCGCTAGAGCTGGCTGCAGGCTGCAAGAGCGCTGGGTCGAAGGAGAGGAGAAGATGGGCCGACTTGGTTCGGTGCCGTAGGCCGGCTTGGGCTGGCGGAGGTTGCAACCAGGCTTGCAAGCTGCTGGCCCATGCGCTCAACGAGACCACGACGAGGAGAGGCGCGGTCAACGCGCACGTCGCGTGGGGCTCGAGTAGTTCGAGCTGATGGCGGCGCGAAGCAGAGGAATCCATGGTGCGGCGAGGGACTTGGCAACGGGCGGCAAAGCGGACGGGTAGCTCCGGGCGAGGGCGACCATGAGGCGCCGGATCTGAAGCAGAAACGCAGCGGTGGCAGAGCTGCTCGAAGTACTCCCATGGGCCTCTGCAGGAAGAACAGAGAGAGAGAGAGAGGTCGCAGGATGAGAGACGAGGAGAAAGGGGAAAACGAAGGAAGGAGAAGACACAGACTCATCTCCGGCGGCGACTAGTCGGCGGAGGAGCTCCTCGGAGCTGTAGCGGCGGGGTCGAGCGGGGAACTCGGGAGGAGCTGCAGCGAGCAGATGGCGCACGCGGGGCACTCGAGCCCAGATCTGGCCCGGGGCAGGCCTCGGATGGGCCTGGCAGGACCGAGGCGATGTGGGGTGCTGGGAGGCGACGTGGCGGCTTGCCACTGGCCACGGGCGGCGCAGGGTGGCGGCGCAGCCAATGGCCACGCACCAAGTGGCAGGGATGAGGTGGCCGGCGGCGGAATTTGAGGAGAGGAGGTGGGAGGCGGCTGGTTGATGATTGGGGGCGCGGATTTCGAGGAGGAGGAAGGAGAAGGCCAAAATGGCATGTGGGTGTGGTTAAATAGGGTAGGGGCTAGGGTTTGGTGGGTTTGAGGCCGTTTTCGGACCCTCAGATCGCGATCGGATGGCTCCGGACGGAGGGGGGACTAGGTGGGGTTTGTGGGCTGTGCAGAAGGCCTCGGGCTGAGAGGAGAGAAGAGAGAGAGAGAGAGAGATAGAGAGAGAGAGAGAAAGAGAGAGAGGCCCAGTGACTATTTCCGGAGACCGAAAACGTCCGACGTTAGACCGACTATATTGCTGCTATAGTTTAGCGGTTGGGCTATCAAACGAGCTCCGAATGCGATGAAACTTGGCAGGCGACCTACAAACAACATAACAACATCACATGCCAACTTTAAACCCATTCGGAGAACATTTTCCGGCCACTTATAAAATACTATTTCGGACATGCCGCGGGCGCGTGCGAGTGTGGTTGGGCTCAGAACGGACAATAGACGGAACTAGGGAAACCCGGACGAATGCAAGTTTCAAAAACATGCAGATGCAATGCGGATGATGACATGGCAAGATGCAACACGCAAGCGAATGACATGGCAACGACGACGAATACTGGAAGACACCTGGCACATCGGTCTCGGGGCGTTACATAGAGTCTCCCACAATGTATCTTCTTTTGATGTAGATTGGCGTGGCACCTAATTATAGATTATTTGCAGCTAATACTTATTCTCGCTTTCTGATTTTTTATTCACACCATGTTTCAAGAGACATTGTGCAACTCCATAGATGACAACAAGCTGGTCATGAGTGGAAGTGGAGCTGAAGATGAACCGTAGCGGGTTGTCACCACCCTCGCATGATGCAAGGTAATCATAGAAGAAGTATATTTGTCAAGGAATTTGATTTTTTTCATCATGTTTCTCCATTGATTGAGGCAGTTTTGAACTTGAAAGCTTGGTCTAGGTTATGGTGTTTAGCTTTTCGGTGGGTTTTGTCGAGCAACTTAAATTTTTTTTCTTGCTGGCCCTTCTTTTTGGCATCACTCTTTGGTCATTTGGTTAATCTATATATATATATATATATATATATATGTTTGTAGGAGAGCAAGTGTCTATGGACGAATACAGATAATTGAGTAAGGCGTTCAGCAAGCTGGAGGGTTCTTATTTTTTATAGAGATCAAGAATATTGTTCATGTTTCCTTTTGAGAGGTGATGTAGGTTTCACCATCTTGATGCTGATTTCTCTCCTTGACCTGTTCGGCAGCTACAACTACACTAATAGATGTATATTGTTGAAGTTAATTAATGCCAAATATAGTGCTACCTACGTTCCAAATTATAAGATGTTTTAGTAGGCTAAATTTTTTAGCCTACCATAACATCTTATAATTTGGAACAGAGGAAGTATTAGTGTGGTGACTGAGGTCGATGCTAAGATCAAAGCAATCATCAGAGATGCGGGGGAGAGAGGAGAGGAGATACTAAGAGTTGAGAGACATAGATTGCAGGTGGTTTGGTCAGTGTAGACCTATGTTGCAGTAGAGGAGGTGCGACAAAATTGATATGTGAAAGGTTTTTAGTCGTGTGATCGGTTTTTGAAGCTGGTTCTCTCTCTTACGATCACACACCAATTACAGGAGTAAACGCGGGCCAATGGATGGACATTGCATGCGACGATTTAGTTGAATGCGTTCAGTTGTGTGGATGAAGAGATACCGACTGTCGAGGATGAAATAAGCTAGAGGGGGAATATATATATTTAGCTATATGAATATCACACAAAACGGATACTTAAATTACATAAATTGTTTTATCGTTATGTGTGTGTATATATTTTCATTATTCCATGGCAACGCATGGGCATTCAGCTAGGAAGGGGAGGCTTCAATGACATCCACTAGGCGTCGCCCCATTATAGAGGCTCCCAAGGGAGAACGATAGAATCAGACGGAGACATGGAAGTTTCCCAAGTATGTCACAGATCTGGAGAGACAAACATTGACATTGCACTGCATGTATCAAATTATTAGTAGATAGAAAATAATTATGACATCATCTCTTTGGGTGGTCAGGACCGATTAGTTTTTAAAGCATACGATTTGCCGATTCTCTCATGGAAGTTGAAAAGGATCTAAAATGATGGTAAGTCGAGATGGAGATTTCGAAGCGACAATAATACTAGAGTAAGGACGAATGAAGATAATAGTTGTGAATGGGGAGGAGGGATGATAAGAGATATGCCGCTTTATCTTTTTGTAAGGAGAAAAGGTCCTGTTGCAACATAATTTATGTGGAACAATGAGAATATTTAGGTCATGTTGCAATATATTATTAGCTTCCCTTCGTTAGGTGCTTAAATTTGACCTTCAAAATTTAATCCTTCTTGGGAATCACGGTTGTTGATGAGAAGGTGGGATGCAGGAGGAAAAATCTTATTGCTTGTAACGTGATTGAGGCATTTTCCGCCTTCTTCCGGTAGCAACTAAATCAGCTAAAAGGATGTCCGATATACCATCAATCTGACAATGAACAAATTTTATCTAATTTTGATCTCAATTTCCTAGAGAATCCACCTAATGGAGTCAAAGACAGACGTCCTAGCCCAATGCTCATATGCCCATGGATCTATGTGAATTACTTGCCGGCCTCTGCAACTACATCATGTCAATCGATGATGCCAAGTGTTTGGAGTAAGTATCATTTATCAATATGTAATGTGCCAGCATAAATTATTGTTATTCTTACCTTCCAATTTTCAGGAAGGAATGGGTCTGAAGCTCAACACCCCGTCCAATGGGTTAAGTCTCAAAACATTTGAGGGCATACTTAACATGGAGTAGTCTATGGACAATGATTGTTTCAACATTGCCATGCGTATACTGGCATGTGACGAGGGAGTATTGTTCATAGACCCTCCTATACACTACATGGATCTAAAATTTTGTGTAAGTTATCAAAAATTTCATTCAATATCATTAGTATCAACATGTTTCTAAATAGTTTTTTACTCAATCCATGATGCGGGATTCAACACAAGATCAAAATTTCCGCGATAAGGAAACTATTCAGAAGTTGGCAACTTTGTTTGATAGTCGGCCTGGGATAGACAACAACATCTCATCGTGCAACATGGTAAGTAAGCTATTTTTGTCCATTGTTTGTCATGGTTTATTGTTGTCTGTAATAGCTACCACTTGTAGATTTATCTTCCATATGAATCCATCGATCGATACATCTTGTACGTAATCGATAAAGAGGCACTTCGTATATCTATTCCGAACCCTATTCATACAACACAATCATCGGAGATGAAAATTTTGCGAGACTTAGTGAAATCTAAAAGTTTTGCGAGGGAATTCAAAGAAGCACCCAAAATAAAGCAACAAGGATGGCATTCTGATATATCAAAATGGCAACGCTTATTTTCTAATGGTATTCCAACGAGCGTAGGCGGGTAATAAATTTATAATACAACCATTTATTTTTGTTATCACCATATTTAATACAATAACAATTTAGGAAATTGCAGGGATTTGTCAGGTTATTTTGTCTTTCATTTTATGCTATTGTGGAACGGTAAAGACTCGGCGAAGCCGGTTCGTGCGGTGAGTATTGTGTGTTACACATGTTTTTAAATCTTCCACGCGAAGTATTCGTGCTAACTACATATATTGCTTTTGCAGGATGGGTATGAGTTGAGGAAGTAGTTTTTATTATACTTGCTCAAACATTGTGCGAATGAAGCTAAAGACTTGCCTGATATTGTGAGAGAATTTCTTAAGCACATCGAATATATCTCAATAATTTGTAATAGATTTTTAGCTGGATCATCACTTTATATGTCTACATTGTTAATTTGCTATTTTGTTATCACTTTACATTACCGGTGAAATGGACTTCAATTATTATGCAATTGTGACCGTGTTATATTGTCTTTACCTGTGACTATTTCAGAAGCCCGTGGCAACGCACGTGCATTCTATTAGTAATTATATAAGACTAGCAAATATGCCCGTACACTTGCAATAGGAGGAATAAATCACACGCACCTACCTTATAAGAATGGCAGGAGCCAAAATTTTACCTTGCACTTTTTACGCAGCAACAGTGTAGTGGTTGAGTATATGTGTTACCGGGACATACAATTGTTAGTAAAAGTTCTCTCACAAGCATTTTTCTGGTGGAGGAAGTGTTGCCGCCATGCTGAGGATGGTAGAAGGGCGAACCTCACCATGGACGGGGCAGGGATGCAGAGGAGCACGATCTTTCTCGACGGGATCAATATATCTAGAGATAATTTACATGGATGGTCTACGCAGTTTGGTGTTTAATTATCTCAAATAAGAAATATATATGTTTTTGTTTAAATAAGAAACCCATGTGTGTTTATATGATTGTATGTATCATGAACACATGGTTCAAAGAGACCATAAGATCGATTTGATAAGAAATGTCTCTTCAAGAACTTCACCTTCACATTGGGCAGGTTGTATATAAAGTCGATAAGCACTTCGTTATCGAATCCAAGAAGCTAAATGACCATTGTGGCAATTCACGGCTTCATCACGTCCATGTGCACATTTGACATGTTCACCTAAAGACAACGAAAGAAAAAAATGAGAGTTTACCTTGAATCAGCATCAGATACCCTCTGGATGCTGATCACCTAGGATCCAATGGAAGCATAGAACATGAACCAAAATAACCCGGTGGTCGATCTTGGAGGTGAACTTCCATATCTTGAGCATCTTGGAATGCTTGTTTGATAATTGGGTACCCTGATCGGCCACCATGTCCCCTAGAAAAACCAGGGCAAATCAACCTACCTCCTACAGAATCGAAGAATTGGAAAAACTAATCAATACTCCGAATCAAATGACACATGTGATAATCTATCTCTAGAAATCAAAGATCAATTTATATATTGAACGTTTTGTGAAACAATAGACCATATACTCTAAATGTGAAGCATTGTCTGAAGAAGATAGTCTAGAATAATCTAAAGTAGTACTGGAAGGAGTAGAAAAACGGACAACCATTATTTTCACTGGTTTTGGAGGAAATGCCCGAGGGTTGCAATGGGAAAAATAAATATAAACTAATTAGAGTATAGAACTGCTAACTAGAAGCAACATGTTACATATATGTATTGACAAACGGTACCTTGAATGCAACCTCTGTGGGCATCCCAGTAGCAACATACTGATGCTAAGAGTGTGCATACTTGCATCATTGAATAATGCATCTATCTTCAGTCATCTGAAGTTACAATCCATGTTCAAAGTGTGCCTGTCATTATACCTTCCCATCATTTGAATCATACGTGGTTCCATGAACCTTGAAGTTCATTATTGTATGAGTTACCTCCCAACTGCCACAAGCATCACCGCTGACTTCTGGTTGGTGGTCAAAGTTCATGTCTTATTAGAGCAAATCACTGTTGTCCAACTTAATGTATCGAACACCCTGTAACTTTATCACAAGTGCATTCTTCCGAGTCATCTTCCTTGTGTAGTCCCAATTATGGGCGCCTCACCTAACTCATTGAGATTCTTTTTCATCAATGTGTCATCCTCCTACTGCAAATACCTCCTGGATATGCGAATTGATCTTGCCTGTATCAGAATTTCTGAAGGAAATATGCCCTAGAGGCAGTAATAAAGTTGTTTTTTATATTTCCTTATTCATGATAAATGTTTATTATTCATGCCAGAATTGTATTGAACGGAAACCTTAATACATGTGTGAATACATAAACAAACACCGTGTCCCTAGTGAGCCTCTACTTGACTAGCTCGTTGATCAAAGATGGTTAAGGTTTCCTAACGATGGACATGAGTTGTCATTTGATGACGAGATCACATCATTAGGAGAATGATGTGATGGACAAGACCCATCCGTTAGCTTAGCATAATGATCGTTCAGTTTTATTGCTATTGCTTTCTTCATGTCAAATTCACATTCCTTCGACTATGAGATTATGGAACTCCCGGATACCGGAGGAATGCCTTGTGTGCTATCAAACGTCAAAACGTAACTCGGTGATTATAAAGATGCTCTACAGGTAGCTCTGAAGGTGTTTGTTGAGTTGGCATAGATCGAGATTAGGATTTGTCACTCCGAGTATCGGAGAGGTATCTCTGGGCCCTCTCGGTAATACACATCATAAGATTGCAAGCAAAGAACTAAGGAGTTAGTCATGAGGTGATGTATTACGGAACGAGTAAAGCGACTTACCGGTAACGAGATTGAACTAGGTATGAAGACACCAACGATCGAATCTCGGGCAAGTAATATACCGACAGACAAAGGAAATAACGTATGTTGTCATAACGGTTCGACCGATAAAGATCTTCATAGAATATGTAGGAGCCAATATGAGAATCCAAGTTCCGCTATTGGTTATTCACCGGAGAGGTGTCTCGGTCATGTCTACATAGTTCTTGAACCCATAGGGTCCGCACGCGTAACGTTCGATGACGATATAGTATTATATGAGTTATGTGATTTGATGATCGAATGTTGTTAGGAGTCCCGGATGAGATCACGGACATGACGAGGAGTTTCAAAATGGTCGAGAGGTAAAGATTGATATATAGGATGATGGTATTCGGAAACCGAAAGCGTTCCGGAAGATATCGGGTATTTATCGAAGTACCGGAGGGGTTACCGGACACCCCCGGGGGAATATATGGGCCATGAGTGGGGAGAACACTAGCCCACAAGGGGTGGAGCCCCCTGTAACGCCCCGAGACCGATGTGCCAGGTGTCCTCCAGTTATTCGCTGTTGTTACCTTGCCAATGCTTGCGTGTCATGCATCTCATATCATGTCATCATGTGCATCGCATTTGCATACATGTTTGTCTCATGCATCCGAGCATTTTCCCCGTTGTCCGTTTCTCAATTCGACACTCCTATGTCCTCCGGCGCCCCCTTTTACCTCGTTTCGTGAGTGGCCGAAAAATGTTCTCGGAATGGGATGAAACTTGGCATGCGGTCTTATTATAGTGTAGACAAAGTGCCTGTCAAGTTTCGTCGCATTCGGAGCTCGTTTGATAGCCCAACCGTTATATATATCGGCACCGTTGCCGGTATTTTCGTCGGACGTTTTCGGTCTTCGGAAACCCGTGTCGGGCTGCAGTTCTTTTCTCTCCTCTCAGTCCAACCCTCCTACACAGCCTGAGTCCAGCCCACTAAACCCCCCTCCGACCGGAACCGTTCGATTATGATCGGAGGGCTCCGAAACCCCCCTAACCCTAGCCCCTTCTCTATATATATACACCTTCCCTAGCCCATTTTTGGACAAACCTAGCCTAAACCTACCCCCTACCTCTAGCCAGCCGCAATCCCCACCTCCTCCTCGAATTCCGTGCACATCCAGCCTCCCACCGCCACTTGGCGCCGCCGCCGCCGCGCCCCGGACCAATCCGGGCGTGCCACGTCGCCCCTGGCCGTCTCCAGCCACCCCTGGGACACCATGTGGCGTCGCCACCTCACCCCAGCGCTCCCCACCGCCGCCGGCCCTGCGAGCCCTGCCGCGGCCCACCTGAGCCCATCTGGGGCTCGGGACAGCCCCCGCGTCGCCTCCCACTCCCTCGTCCCCGAGCTCCAGGGGAGGGAGCTCCCGCACCAGGCCCCGTCGGCGTCCTCGCCGGAGCTGCTCGCCGGAGCAGCAACGAGCTCCACCAGGTCGACCCCGTCCCTCTCCTCTCCCTTTTCTCTGTCTTCTCTTTTTCTCTCCCTGACCTCTCTGCGCTTCCATGTGGTCAGCACCGCCACCAGGGCTCCCTCGCCGACGCCCACGACGAACCGCCGTTGGATCCGGCCGGAATGGACCCGGCACGACCAGATCCGGCCATCTCCATGTCCCCGCGACCTCCCCGCCGTTGCTGCGCCCTCGCCGGCGTGCGCCGTCGCCGCCGTCTCTGCCTTTCGGTTCGTGCGGGCACGAGGAGGAAGAGCGCCTCTCGTGTGGGCCCCGCGTGGGCCGATGCGCCCCAAGGCCCAGCTCCCGGCCCAGTCGCCCGGCCTGCTGTTTCCACCGCCTTGGGCAAAGGCCTACTGGGTGAGAACCCCGCTGTGCACTATTGGCCCAGTCCGATTCGGCCCGCCCTGTTTTTTTCAGATCTACAATTTGTCTATTTTTCCAGAGGAGAGCATTTTTGCAGGAAAACCCTTGTGGATCATGCATATAATAACTCATGAACCGTGCATCGGATCTAAATAAGTTATATATGAAACTTGCTTAGAATTTTGTCTAGTTTCATAATATCCAACTTTCATCGATGTTTGAAATGTTAAAAATGATGTTTGATTAAATTTGCTCCTATGTCATGTTAAAATGCTTTAATTCATAATTAAGTAACCGCAGCTCGGTTTTAAACAAACTTTATATGTAAATGGGGTAGAAAAGTGCCTAGTTTAACATGGTGGCATCACTTTGCATGTTTAACAACTATAAAATATGGTTTAGGGCAGAACAGTACCAAATCTATAATATGCTCATGAGGAGTTTCCGGATTTGTTGTTCGATGTTCCGGCCTCATTTAAACTTGCCTAGATAGGTAGTTTTATTGTGCTTCACCCTCTTGCCATGTTAATAAACATTTAATCTTGTTGGGTACATAAACGAGAGAGAACTAAATAAGTCATGTGGTGTTTTCTTCAATATGCAACTTCGTTGCATAATGAGCTCCACTTAATTTGTAGGATTGTTTGTGCATTTTGCCATGCCATGCCATGTATCATTAAACCGGACATACATCATACTTGGTTGTGCATCATGCCATGTCCATGTGTGGTTTGTTTACTATGTTGTGTGCTTCTTTTTGGTGTTTGCTTCTTCGGGTTGGTTCTGGTAACGTCGCGTTTGTGAGGAACCGTTCGTCTACGTCCGTTTGTCTTCTTCATGGACTCATTCTTCTTCCTTGCGGGATTTCAGGCAAGATGATCATACCCTCGAAATCACTTCTATCTTTGCTTGCTTAGTTGCTCGCTCTTTTGCTATGCCTATGCTGCGATACCTACCACTTGCTTTTCATGCCTCCCATATTGTTGAACCAAGCCTCTAACCCACCTTGTCCTAGCAAACCGTTGTTTGGCCATGTTACCGCTTTGCTCAGCCCCTCTTATAGCGTTGTTAGTTGCAGGAGAAGATCAAAGTTTGTTCCTTGTTGGAACATGGAGATGTTGTTCCTTGTTGGAACATGTTTACTTGTTGGGATATCATATTATATCTTATTTAATTAATGCATCTATATACTTGGTAAAGGGTGGAAGGCTCGGCCTTATGCCTGGTGTTTTGTTCCATTCTTGCCGCGCTAGTTTCCGTCATATCGGTGTTATGTTCCCGGATTTTGCGTTCCTTACGCGGTTGGGTTATAATGGGAACCCCTTGACAGTTCGCTTTGAATAAAACTCCTTCAGCAAGGCCCAACCTTGGTTTTACCATTCGCCACCTAGCCTTTTTCTCTTGGGAGTCGCGCATCCCGAGGTTCATCTTATTTTAACCCCCCGGGCCAGTGCTTGTCTAAGCGTTGGTCCAACCCAGAGCACCGTGCGGGGCCGTCCCTTGGCAACTTGGGTTACGTTGGCTCCTGTATGCTTAGCTTATCCGGTGTGCCCTGAGAACGAGATATGTGCAGCTCCTATCGGGATGTCGGCGCATCGGGTGGTCTTGCTGGACTTGTTTTACCATTGTCAAGGATGTCTTGAAGAACCGGGATACCGAGTCTGATCGGAATGTCTCGGGAGGAGGTCTATTACTTTGTTGACCGTGAGAGCTTGTCATGGGCTAAGTTGGGACACCCCTGCAGGGATTTGAACTTTCAAAAGCCGTGCCCGCGGTTATGGGCAGATGGGAATTTGTTAATGTCCGGTTGTAGAAAACGTGAAGTTGACCTTAATTAAAATGTATCAACCGCGTGTGTAACCGTGATGGTCTCTTTCCGGCAGAGTCCGGGAAGTGAACACGGTTGTTGGAGTTATGCTTGACGTAGGTTATTTTAGGATCACTTCTTGATCATACTTTTATCGACCGTGCTTTGCCTTCTCTTCTCGCTCTCTTTTGCGTATGTTAGCCACCTTATATGCTAGTCGCTTGCTGCAGCTCCACCTCATACCTTTACCTTACCCATAAGCTTAAATAGTCTTGATCGCGAGGGTGTGAGATTGCTGAGTCCTCGTGACTCACAGATACTTCCAAAACCAGCTTGCAGGTGCCGATGAGTCCGTGTAGATGACGCAACCAAGCTCAAGGAGGAGCTCGTTGAAGATCTTGTCCTTTATGTTGTTTCGTTCTAGTTGATCAGTAGTGGAGCCCAGTTGGGGTCGATTGGGGACCTTTGTCGCATTTGGGGTTTTTCTTTTATTTTGGTTCCGTAGTCGGACCTTGTTTGTATCTGGATGATGTAATGCTTTATTCATGTATGGTGTGAAGTGGCGATTGTAAGCCAACTATGTATCTCTTTTCCCTTATGTATTACATGGGTTGTTTGCGAAGATTACCTCACTTGCGACATTGCTTTCAATGCGGTTATGCCTCTAAGTCGTGCTTCGACACGTGGGAGATATAGCCACATCGAGGGCGTTACACCCCCCAATGAGGAGGCCGATTGGGAGAAGGAAAAGAGGGGGTTCGGCCCTCCTTCCCTTTTTCTCTCCGGTGTTTTATGGAAGGGGGCGCCACTTGGGGAAACCCCAAGTAGGATTCAGATCCTACTTGGGGCGCACCCTGGCCGCCTCCCCTCTCCCTCCCACCTATATATTTGTGGGGGGCGCCCCTAGCACACCCCAGACAATTGCCTAGCCATGTGCGGTGCCCCCTCCACCGTTTACGTCTCCGGTCATATTTTCGTAGTGCTTAGGCGAAGCCCTGCGGAGATCACTTCACCATCATTGTCACCATGCCACTGTGCAAATGGAACTCATCTACTACCTCGACATCTTGCTGGATCAAGAAGGCGAGGGACGTCACCGAGCTGAACGTGTGTTGAACTTGGAGGTGTCGTACATTCGGTACTTGATCGGTCGGAGCTAGAAGAAGTTTGACTACATAAACCACGTTGTCAAACGCTTCCACTTACGGTCTACGAGGGTACGTAGACATACTCCCCCCATTGTTGCTATGCATCTCCATGGATAGATCATTGCGTGTGCGTTGAATTTTTCTCTTCCATGCAACGTTTCCCAACAGTGGCATAATGAGCCAGGTCTATGCGTAGATGATATGCACGAGTAGAACAAAAAAAGTTGTGGGTAGTGATAGTCATACTGCTTACCACCAACATCTTATTTTGATTCGGCGGTATTCAGGGATGAAGCGGTCCGGACCAACCTTACATGTCCATGCATGATACGTCTCCAACCTATCTATAATTTTTTATTGTTCCATGCTATTATATTATCAATCTTGAATGTTTTATAATCATTTTATATCATTTTTTGGTACTAACCTATTGACATAGTGCCAAGTGCCAGTTCCTGTTTTTTCCATGTTTTTTTACATCGCAGAAAATCAATATCAGACGGAGTCCAAATGCCACGAAACTTTACAGAGATTTTTTATGGACCAAAAGGAACATGTTGGGCCCTGGTTGCACCTGGGGGGAGTCCCGAGGAGGGGACAACCCACCAGGGCGTGCCAGGAGGCCCGGCGCGCCCTGGTGGGTTGTGCCCACCTCGGGTGCCCCCCGGATAGCCTCTTTGCTCTATAAATACCCCAATATTTCCAGAACCCTAGGGGGGTCGACGAAATATTCATCCAGCCGACGTAGAGTCCAGAACCACCAGATCCAATCTAGACACCATCTCGGATGGGGTTCACCACCTCCATTGGTGCCTCTCCGATGATGCATGAGTAGTTCTTTGTAGACCTTTGGGTCCGTAGTTAGTAGCTAGATGGCTTCATCTCTCTCTCTTGATTCTCAATACAATGGTCTCTTGGAGATCCATATGATGTAACTCTTTTGCGGTGTGTTTGTTGGGATCCGATGAACTTCGAGTTTATGATCAGATCTATCTTTTTATATCCATGAAAGTATTTGATTTTCTTTGATCTCTTTTATGCATGATTGCTTATAGCCTCGTATTTCTTCTCCGATATTTGGGTTTTGTTTGGCCAACTTGATCTATTTATCTTGCAATGGGAAGAGGTGCTTTGTAGTGGGTTCAATCTTACGGTGCTTGATCCCAGTGACAGAAAGGGAAATGACACATATGTATCGTTGCTACTAAGGATAAAATGATGGGGTCTATCTCTACATAGATAGATCTTGTCTACATCATGTCATCGTTCTTATTGCATTACCCCGTTTCTCCACGAACTTACACTAGATGCATGCTCGATAGCGGTTGATGTGTGGAGTAATAGTAATAGATGCAGGCAGGAGTCGGTCTACTAATCTTGGACGTGATGCCTATATAATGATCATTGCCTGGATATCGTCATAATTATTTGAATTTCTATCAATTGCCCAATAGTAATTTGTTCACCCACTGCTTTGCTATTTTTCTCGAGAGAAGCCACTAGTGAAGCCTACGGCCCCCGGGTCTTCTTTGTCATATTATTTGCCTTTGCCATATATTTTTATTTGATTTTATTTTTGGATCTATTAATCCAAAAATACTTTGCTGCACTTTATTTTATTTGCGATATATTTATTCAATCTATTATAACCTTTTTCCCATCACGCACCAATTTTTGGCACCGTTACCCGAAAGGGATTGACAACCCCTTTAACACGTCGGGTTGCGAGGATTTGTTACCTGTGTGCAGGGGCTGTTTACGTTGTGTTGCTTGGTTCTCCTACTGGTTCGATAACCTTTGTTTCATATCTGAGGGAAATACCTACCGCTGCTGTGCTGCATCATCCCTTCCTCTTTGGGGAAATACCGACGTAGCTTCAAGCGACATCAAAAGGAATTTCTGGCACCGTTGCTAGGGAGGATCTTCAACATATACCAGGTTCCTAATCACAAATCTCATCTCCTTGCAATTTACATTATTAGCCATTTGCCTCTCGTTTTTATCTCCCCCACTTCACAAAAATTTGCCGTTTTATTCGCCTCTCTTTTTTGTTTGTCGTTCTCTTGCTTTTTAGTCTCGATGGCTAGTGTTCCTACTCCTCCTTTGTCACCAGATTTTGAAGTGCTTTACTTCAAGAAAAAACAAGGAGAAAATTTAAAAGATGCTTGGTATAGGCTTATGGAATCGTATCTTATTTCCAATTTAAAGGGGGACACTAAGGTTTTGCTTCGTAATTTTTACATAGGATTGGCTTTGCATCATAGAAAACTCCTAGATTTTGCCGCTAAAGGGAATTTTATTGAGCTTGATGCCAATGCTGCCTATGAAATTTTAGAAGGAATTTTGGGGATTCCACCTCAAAAGAAGGGGTTTACTTTCACCCTAGAGGGAGTTCAAATGTTGGACAAACTTGGTGATTTGCATAAATACATGGTTGAATTACAAAAATATAATGAACCCCTCAAACATCTCAATGGTAGTATCAATCGCATGAATACCTTGATTACTCTTTGTAACAAGCGATTGATTATTTTGGATCTAAAGATGGTTTCTTTTCCAAAGAATTTAGGGAAGCATAAAGAGCCTCCCAGGTTTGAGAAAACCCTTACAAAAGTTGCCAAAATTTCGTAAGACAAAACTTAGATCCTTGCTTTATGCCTAGCTAAGGACGTAAAATTTTAGCGCTTGTTGGGAGGCAACCCAATGAATAAATTTTATTTTTGCTTTTTGCTTCCTGTTTTTGAGTGTTAGCACAATTATTCTACTGTTATGATTGTGTTTTTTATGTTTTAATTACTGTTTGTGCCAAATAAAGCCTTTAGGATCTTCTTGGGTGACAGTTGTTTGATCTTGCTGAAAAAACAGAAACTTTTGTGCTCACGAAAATATTTATTATTTTTTACTAGAGAGTGATAAAATACTCATTCCAATTGCAGTAGATCAATATACAAATTTCTCAGGCCGTCCTAATTTTTCAGAATTTTTGGAGTTACAGAAGTATTCGAAATAGTCAGATTACTACAGACTGTTCTGTTTTGACAAATTCTGTTTTCTTTGTGTTGTGTGCTTATTTTGATGGCTCTATGGTTTTCTTTGATGAGTTTTTGCCATAGAAAAGTTGGAATACAGTAGATATAATACAAAAACAAAATATGAATTGGTTTGATACAACACTTATAGTAGTGATTTATTATTCTTATACTAACCGATCTCACGAAGGTTTTGTTGAGTTTTGTGTGATTGAAGTTTTCAAGTTTTGGGTTATCTTACGATGGATGAAGAAGGATGGAAGAGCCTAAGCTTGGGGACGCCCCGACGTCCCAAGCTATTATCCAAAAATGAGAAACCAACTAAGCTTGGGGATGCCCCCGAGTGGCATCCCCGCTTTCTTCCAACGATCATCGGTATTTTATTCGGAACGATATTTTTATTCGTCACATGATATGTGTTTTTCTTGGAGCGTATTGTATGATATGAGTCTTTGCTTGTTTTATTTTGTGTTTTAAGTCATCAATCCTTGCTGTACACACCTATTTAGGAGAGCCAAAATTATGTCATGACTTGTTAAAATTGCTCTCTATGCTTCACTTAAATTTTTATGAGCAATGGACTTGCTCTAGTGCTTCACTTATATCTTTTTGAGAACGGTGTGCTTAGTATTTTCAAGAAATTCTCTCTTGCTTCACTTAAATTAATTTGAGAGAAAGAAAAATATATTATGCTCATGATCTTCACTTATATTTGTTGGAGCTTGTCAAAATCAACACATGAAAATTAGTCCCAAAGTGATAGATATCCAAGAAGGATATAATAAAAACTTTCATGAAGATCATTGGCAAAATAAACTTGATTCTTAGTAATAGTTTTGAGATATGATGATGTGATATGTGAGTCATCTTGATGAGTAATTATGCTTTAGTAAGAATATTGGTGTTAAGGTTTGTGATTCCCTATGCAAGTACGAAAGTCAATAGTCATGCAATGAAATTATATCCTACTTGTGGTGCATTATTCGGTGTTATTTATGTTTAATGCTTGCTTATGAGATTATTCGTTTCTTAGTTGGTCGCTTCCCAATCTTTTGCTAGCCTTCATTTTGCACTAAGTATGATCACTACTTGTGCATCCAAAAACCTTTAACCCAGTTTTGCCACATGAGTCCACTATATCTACCTATATGCGGTATCTTTTGACGTTCTAAGAAAATTTGCATGTGCCATCTCCAATTTTCAAAATAAAAACTTCTCTTTTGTGTGTTTGTTTCGCTCGCGGAGCGGTGAGGGGTGGCTAATATTTTCCATGCTAGATCTGTTATTATCAAGATGCGTCTTTATTCACTTGTCATTGCACAAGAGTAAGGCAAAGGTATTAGGGATGCCCAGTCCCGAAATGCAAAAAAATATTGAATTTACTTTATGTTATCAAATAATAAATTCCTTGGAAAGTGTTGGTATGGAGGGCAACCGTGGATACAACTAGCCATGGAAAGTGAAAGTTATGGTGGAAAAAGGAATAAACTTTATTTTTCTGTTTGGGAACCACCTATGATATCTATGCATGGAAAGTATTGGGAATTCTAAGTCATTTTCGTTGGTGGGATGGATACACCTCTCAAAATGTTTTTATCTCTAAGTTTTTTGCTTTGAGCTCTGGCACCTCTACAAATCCCTACTTCCCTCTGCGAAGGGCCTTTCTTTTTACTTTATGTAATTTTTATTTTTAAATTTGAGTCTCCATCTTCTCTTATAAAAGCACCAACTAGGAGGCAATATGATCGTACTTAAGTATTGGGTGTAGCTAATATTCGAGTGTGTTTCACGAATGGATCAATGTTTGAGCATGATGGGCTAGGGATAACTTATTTTAGCGTTGATATTTTGAAAGATATGGTTGCTTGTTGATATGCTTGAGTATCTAAATTATCATGTCAAAACTAGACTATTGCTTTGAACAACTAAAAGTCCAATTTTCCATGCTATAAAGAAAAGAATATGATATGACATGATAGGCAGCATTCCACATCAAAAATTCTGTTTTTATCACTTATCTACTCGAGGACGAGTAGGAGTTAAGCTTGGGGATGCTGATACGTATCCAACGTATCTATAATTTTGATTGTTTCATGCTGTTATATTATCAATCTTGGATGTTTTATAATCATTTTGTATCATTTTTGGTACTAACCTATTGACATAGTGCCAAGTGCCAGTTCCTATTTTTTCCGTGTTTTTTACATCGCAGAAAATCAATATCAGACGGAGTCCAAATGCCATGAAACTTTATGGAGTTTTTTTATGGACCAGCCTGGTTGCACCTAGGGGGAGTCCCAAAGAGGGGACAACCCACCAGGGCGCGCGAGGAGGCCCAGGCTTAACACCCACGATGCGGCTATATCTCCCACGTGTCGGGGCACGACTTAGAGGCATAGCCGCATGGTAGGTTTGTCGCAAGAGGGGTAATCTTCACACAATCCCAAGTACTGAATAAGAATGGGATAAAGAGTTGGCTTACAATCGTCACTTCACACAAATACAAGTTATACATACATCATCCAGCATACAATCAAGGTCCAACTACGGAACCAAAATAAAAGAAGACAACCCCTAATGCTAGATCCCCGATCGCCCCAACTGGGCTCCGCTACTGATCAACTGGAAACGAAACAACACAACGAACACGATCTTCATCGAGCTCTCACTTGAGCTGGGTTGCGTCACCTGCACTGGTATCATCGACGCCTGCAACTATTTGGAAGTATCTGTGAGTCACGAGGACTCAGCAATCTCACACCTGCGAGATCAAGACTATATAAGCTTATGGGTAGGAGAAGGTAGTGAGGTGGAGCTGCAGCAAGCACTAAGCATATATGGTGGCTAACATACGCAAATAAGAGCGAGAAGAGAAGCAAAGCAGATCGTGAACTAGAAGTGATCCTAAGACTACTTACGTTCAAGCATAACACAAGAACCATGTTCACTTCCCGGACTCCGCCGGAAAGAGACCATCATGGCTACACACGCGGTTGATGCATTTTAATTAATTTAAGTGTCAAGTTCTCTACAACTGGACATTAACAAATTCCCATCTGCCCATAACCGTGGGCACAACTTTTGATAGTTCAAACCCTGCAGGGGTGTCCCAACTTAGCCCATCACAAGCTCTCACGGTCAACGAAGGATATTCCTTCTCCCAGGAAGACCCGATCAGACTCGGAATCCCGGTTACAAGACATTTCAACAATGGTAAAACAAGACCAACAAAGCCGCCCGAATGTGCCGACAAATCCCGATAGGAGCTGCACATATCTCGTTATCAGGGCACACCGGATTGTGCAAACTTCTGTTAGGCCAACCCAGAGTTGCCCCTGGTGGCCACCGCCGGCTGACAGGTTGGACCAACACTCAGAGGAGCACTGGCCCCGGGGGGGGGGGGTTAAAATAAAGATGACCCTCAGTCTCCGGAAACCCAAGGGAAAAAGTCTAGGTGAGGCAAATGGTAAAACCAAGGTTGGGCCTTGCTGGAGGAGTTTTATTCAAAGTGAACTGTCAAGGGGTTCCCATAACACCCAACCGTGTAAGGAACGCAAAATCAAGGAACATAACACCGGTATGACGGAAACTAGGGCGGCAAGAGTGGAACAAAACACCAGGCATAAGGCCGAGCCTTCCACTATATAGGTGTGTTAAAGTAAACAAGATATAATAATAATGATATCCCAAATGATAAACATGTTCCAACAAGGAACAAACTCCATCTTCACCTGCAACTAGCAACGCTATAAGAGGGGCTGAGCAAAAGCGGTAACATAGCCAAACAACAGTTTGCTAGGAAAGGTGGGTTAGAGGCTTGACATGGCAATATGGGAGGCATGATATAGCAAAGTGGTAGGTATCGCGACATAGCAATAGAGCGAACAACTAGCAAGCAAAGATAGAAGTGATTTCGAGGCTATGGTCATCTTGCCTGAGATCCCGCAAGGAAGAAGAACGAGTCCATGAAGAAGGCAAACAGACGTAGTCGAACGGATCCTCACAAACGCGACGTCATTGGAACTAACCCAAAGAAGCAACACCGAAAAGAAGCAAACAACATAGTAAACAACCATCACATAAGCATGGCATGATGCACAACCAAGTATGATGCATGTCCGGTTTAATGAGGCATGGCATGCCAAAGTGCACAAGCAAAACTACAAGTTAAGTGGAGCTAAATATGCAACGAGTTGCATATTGATGGAACACCACATTTGATTATTTAGTTCGATGTTGTTTAAGTACTCAACAATATTAAATGTTCTTAAACATGGCAAGGGGTGGAGCAAATGAAAACTACCTATCTAGGCAAGTTTAAATGAGGCCGGAACAAAAAGCAACAAGTCCAGAAAATCCTCATATGCAATATTTTAGATTTGGTACTGTTCTGCCCTAAATCATATTTTAGAGTTGTTAAACATGCAAAGTACTCCCACCATGTTAAAATAGGCATTTTTCTACCCCATTTACATATAAAGTTTATTTAAAACCGAGCTACGGTTATTTAGTTATGAAATAAATCATTTTACATGACAATATGGCAAAATATATGCAAACATCATTTTAAACATTTTAAACATAGATGAAAGTTGCAAATTAATAATCTACACAAAATTCGAAGCATTTTACATATATAAATTATTTTAATATGAGGCATGATTTGTGAGATATTAAATGCATGAACAGCAGGGGGTATTCTGCAAAACTGCGGTCTCTGGAAAATTAGGAAAATCGCAGATCTGTAAGAAAAATATGTGGGCCGAATCTGGAACAGGGCCGAACAAAGAGGAGGCTATGGGGAGCTCACCCTGGGCTGAGGCCCACAACGAAGAGGATATGGGCGTGCTGGGCCTTGCTGGATCCACGCGGCGAGAAGTCAACGCGGGCGCGACAGCGTGCGCCCGTTCTCAGCTCGGAGGAGGACGAGGCAGAAGGCAGGGGCGATGCAGGGGAAGCAGAGGCGCGGCGGTCTCGAGCGACAGCGGGCTCCAGGGAAGGCCGACGAGGTGCTGGCGGGGTGGATCCGGCGCGGCTCGGGTCCCAGTGGCCGGAGCTGGAGGTGGCCGGCGATGTTCAGCGCGGTCGCCGCAAGCTGCAGGGGAGTGGGACGCGTCCATGGTAGGGAACGGCGACGGGGTATCGCGAGGAGCGGGACGAGGCGCTAGTCGTCGTCATCGGGCTCGATCCCGCCTGGATCAAGACGACGGCTACAACGGGCGATGGCGCTCGGCGACGCAGGGGAGACAAAGGAGCTCGTGTCCTGACGAAGCAAAGGGATGCAGCAGCAGCGGTGGAACTTGGCACGGCGACTCGGGCGACAGGGACTGCGCGAAGGAAGGCAACGGCTTGGCGGGACGCTCACCGGCGACCTTGAGGACGAGCAGGCGCCGAGGCTTCAGGAGCATGGCGGGGCGGCGAGGTTCGGCGGACTTGGCGACGCAGGGATGGCGAAGATGCAGGCAACAGAGACGAGCGGGAAGACGAGCACAGGGTCGAGCGCTGTAGCGGGGCGCTCGTCTCCTGTGCGGCTCGGGCGTGAGGGGGGTCAGGCGGTCGAGGAAGCAGGGGCCCGTCCGGGTGGCCTGAAGATCGAGGTCGCCGTCGGGTTCGGGCGTCCATGGTGGTTTCCTTAACAGAGAGAAACAAGAGGGAGTTGAGCAGGGACGCGGAGAAGAAAAGAAGGAGAATAAGGGCAGCGCGCGAGGGACTGGCCTGGTGGTTGCCAGCGGCGGCGTTCGTCGCCGGATGGCGAGGCGAGGAGGGGGCCAGGGACGAGGCATGGCTCGGGCAGGGGAAGGAGGGGCGCTGTGGGATTCGAGCGGCTGCGATGTGGTGGTTGGCTCGCTGGGGAAAACGAGGTAGAGTTGGTGGATCTGGACCCCGAGGAAGATAGTGGCGGCGGCCGAGAGGGATCGGTGGGACATCTCCCTAGATTCTAGGGTTGGTCTGGTTTAAATAGCAAGTGGATCTAAAAGCAGACTAATGGAAGACCTCTGATCTAAAATGAATGGCTAATAAAATATAGGTTAGGAAGTCCAAATAAGAAAACAGAGACGTTTTGTAGATGTTTGGGGATGAACCGAATCCAACGGTGATGACTGTCCGGGTCGGGTCCAGGACAGCTTTCGGACGCGCACGTGAGGAGGGCCGCGGGCTGACGAGAGAGGTTAGATTTGGCCTGGCGGTAAGTAATGGATTGTGTAGACGGTCTAGGGAGGAAAGAGAGGGAAAGCTCGACGCATGTTTCGGGATACCGGAAACGTTCGACGTATGACCGGCTATACTGCCGCTATAGATATCCGTTGGGGCGTCAAACGGACTCCGAATGTGATGAAACTTAGCAGGCGGCCTATATACACTAAAACAACACTGCATGCCAACTTTCAGCCCATTCCAAGAACATTTTTTGGCCACTGATAAAATACTATTTCGGACATGCCGCGGGCGCGTGCAAGTGTGTCTGGGCTCAGAACGGACAACAGACGAAACCGAGGGAACCCGGACGGATGCAAGTTTTGAAAACATGATGATGCAATGCGGATGATGACATGGCAAGATGCCACACACAAGCGAAAGACAAGGCAACAATAAGGAATAACTGGAAGACACCTGGCGCAATGGTCTCGGGGCGTCACATAGGCGCACCCTGGTGGGTTGTGCCCTCCTCGGGTGCCCCAGACCGCCTCTTTGCTCTATAAATACCCCAATATATCCAGAACCCTAGGGGAGTCAACGAAATATTCATCCAGCCGCCGCAGATTCCAGAACCACCAGATCCAATCTAGA
This sequence comes from Triticum urartu, assembly GCF_003073215.2. Lineage (NCBI taxonomy): Eukaryota > Viridiplantae > Streptophyta > Magnoliopsida > Poales > Poaceae > Triticum > Triticum urartu. Next base: position 349,021,503 of record NC_053024.1, on the reverse strand, counting down.
CACCATCTTGGAATGGGTTCACCACCTCCATTTGTGCCTCTCCGATGATGCGTGAGTAGTTCTTTGTAGACCTTCAGGTCCGTAGTTAGTAGCTAGATGGCTTCATCTCTCTCTCTCTGTTGATTCTCAATACAATGGTCTCTTTTGCGGTGTGTTTGTTGGGATCCGATGAACTTCGAGTTTATGATCATATCTATCTTTTTATATCCATGAAAGTATTTGAGTTTCTTTGATCTCTTTTATGCATGATTGCTTATAGCCTCGTATTTCTTCTCCGATATTTGGGTTTTGTTTGGCCAACTTGATCTATTTATCTTGCAATGGGAAGAGGTGCTTTCTAGTGGGTTCGATCTTACAGTGCTTGATCCCAGTGACAGAAAGGGAAATGACACATATGTATCATTGCTACTAACACTACAAAAAAAAGACACATCCATGACATTTTGGGCCGAACGAATTTTTTTTCTGTCATACATATGACACTTCTATGACGATAATTGTGACAAAACCCGGTATCATCATAGATGTGGTGGGCTCCTACTTCTATGACAAAAAATCATGACAGAAAATGGGCTTTTCTTCCTGGGCGGGCCGGAGACGTAGCTGCATGACATTCTTTGGGCCGCCCATGACGGAAAAAACCGTGGTAGAAGCGAGGGGGAGGAAAATTTCGGGGAGTTCCCGGTTACGGTGGGAGGTCGGGGGCCGAGCGATGCGCGTTTCTCTCGTACACGTATGGACGTGTGTGCGAGGCGTTGGCTCTAACTGAACCCGAGCGAGGCGTTGGGCTCTAACTGAACCCGAGCGATTGCACTGTAGGCTACGCGTTACTGAACCCGAGCGATCGATCGATGACTGTTAGCTGAACCCGATCGAGCGATTCCTTCGCTACTGCTGCTAACTGAAGCCGATCGATGTTGCCTCTGGATGAACAGTGAGCGTTGCGGGGGGAGGGGGGGTTGGATGAATAGTTCCAGATGGGGGTGGATGAACAGGACCCCGTGGTGTTGCCTCTAGATGAACAGGACCCCAATCGATCAAGCCGGTTGGGGCTGGATGAACAGGACCCCGTGGATGGCTGGATGAACAGGACCACCCCGTGGAGGGCAGGATGAACAGTAGACGGTGGAGGGCAGGATGAACGGTAGCCCATGGAGGGGTGGTTGAACAGGAGCCTGTGGAGAGGGCTGGTTGAACAGTAGCTGGTGGAGTAGCGCGCGGTGGAGGCTGGATGAACAGGAGCCCGTGGATGAACAGTCGCAGGTGGAGGCTGGAGGAGGTTGACGGTGGATGAACAATAGCTCGTGGAGGCTGGAGGGGGTCGACAGTGGAGATGAACAGTATCCCGTGGAGTCCCGTTTTGCGGCACTCCATACCCCTCCTGATGAACAGGACCCCCGTTTCGACTATAGCGCTCCAACACAAGTCCGTTTCGTCCGTTTTGCGGTACGCCACACCCCTCCCGATCAACAGGACCCCCGTTTCGACCGTAGGAGGGTCCGTTTCCTCTGTTTTGCGGTACGCCAGACCCCTCCCGATCAACAGGACCCCGTTCCGAACGTAGGAGGTCCGTTTCCTCCGTTGTGCGGTACGCTGGGCCTCGTTTCCATCGCCTGTTCCGTCCAAGCCCTCCCGATGAACACGACCACGCATTCCGTTCTGACCCAGCCGGTTGGCTCCCACGCGTTCCGTTGCCTCCCGATGAACACGACGCATTCCGTTGCCTCCCCATGAACACGATGCATTCCGTTGCCTCCCCATGAACACGACGCATTCTGTTGCCTCCCCATGAACACGACGATGACGTTGTTTCTCCGTTCCGACCCAGCCATGTACACGAGCCCTCGCCGTACGTATGCGCGAGTAGGCGTTCGAGACCCCGCCCATATGTACACATACGTGGCCGTATTTTATTTCTTGCACCCTGGCCGTTGTACGTATGTGTACATGCTACGTGCGCGCCTCTACTACGACACGTGCACGCCTCTACATCGACCAGTATGTACGTACATGTTCGCGACCAGAATGGCAACGCTACGTACGCTTCGACCAGGTGGGTCCCGACTGTCAGGCACTTCCTTGCCTGCGAAGATGTAGCTGGTCGGTCCCAGCAGTCAGGGGGCGAATCGTTTTTTTGCCCGGACGCACTTCCTTGCGTGTGAAGATGTAGTTGGTGGGTCCCAGCAGTTAGGGGGGCGAAATATGGTGGCCCGTCCGGTGGGTCCCGCTGTCAGGTGGAGGAATAATTATTTTGCACGTAATAAGGAGGCACTTCCTTGCTGTGGCCATGGACCCAGCTGTCAGCCTCTCCACGTACAGTCCACGTCTGATGGAAGCTGTTCCTTGACCATGTTGACCACGCCGCGCCGAGAGCACCAGGGCGGTGGACGACGGCAAGGCCTAGGAAGGGGATGACGCGGACCGGGAAAGACGCGGCAGTGGATGCCCATGCGTAGAGGAGTACGAGGGTTCACTGGTTCGCTGCGGTGTGAGGCTGCTGTCGCCGCAGAATAACAGGGGGTGTGGGTGAGTAGAGGGATGGACTGGCCAGTGGTGGGAGTAGTAGGGGGCGGTGAGGCCTCCGCCGCATCGTAGCCGGCCATGGGAGGCAGGAGCATGAGGCACGACCGGCGCTGGTTTGGGGGCTGGAGCAAGAAGACCAGAGGTTGAAGAAGCACTACGGCCATTGGATGGACATCGTACAGTCACTGGAGCTAGAATCGTGCATATTGACTAAGTTGACAAAGCCCTCCATCCCCGTCAACTTAGTAGGCCCACAAGTCAGCCTCCCACCAAGGTGGGTCCCAGCTAGCAGGGGGTATTCATTTTTTTGAGCGTAATAAGGAGGCACTTCCTTGCGTGCGAAGATATAGCTGGTGGGTCCGAGCTGTCAGCGGCGGTAACGTTTTTTTCACGAAATACAGAGGCCCTTTCAGTGGGTCCCTGATGTCAGGTGGAGGAATCATTATTTTGCGCGTAATAAGGAGGCATTTCCTTGTGTGCGGCCGTGGACCCAGCTGTCGGCCTATCCACGTACAGTCCACTTCAGATGCATGTCGGTCGTTGACCACGTTGACCAGGCCGCGCCGAGAGCACCAGGGCGGTGGACGACGGCGAGGCCTAGGAAGGGAACGACATGGAGGCAGGGAGGACTCGGCAGTTGTTTCCCACGCGGAGGGGAGTACGACTGTACGAGGGTTTACTGGTTCGTCTGCCGTCGCCGGAGAATAACAACAGGTGTGGGTGAGTAGAGGGATGGCTAGGCCAGCGATTTGAGTACGGTGGGGCGGTAAGGCCTGCGCGGCAGTAGAGCCGGCCGCGGGGAGGAGGGAGCAGGCAGTCCCGCCGGCGCCTGTTTGAGCGGCTGGAGCAGGAAGAGCAGAGATTGAAGAAGCACGACGACCGTTGGATGGCCATCCAACAATCACTTTTGTGCGTCAACCTTTTTTTAGGAAAGCCTCAAATCTATGAAAAACAGCATACAGCCCATCTGCCATTATTTCTAATAATTTACAGCCCATTTGCTAATTATTAATGTTTTTTGGAGCCCATATTCTTTTTGTTAGCATTACAGCCCATATTGTGGCCACGGTTAAAAAATTATACGAAATTTTGCATATTTTGGTGCGGTCCGAACTATTTTTAATCCTGAAATTTTGACTCACATTCAAACTGATTTTAAAAATAAATGTATATCAATATAAAATCCAACAAATTCTCCACGCATAAAAATTAATGTAATTTCAAATCTCGAAATGAAGAAAAGATATTTGAAACTAATTGCCAGTTTGATGTGTTTTAAAAATGTACAGCTCATTTCTCATTACTGATGGGCCATTTTCTCGGCCAGCCGAATGAAAGCTCTCCTTGTCTTGAAAGATTTGCAGCCCAACAGGCCTGACAAAGCGACTTACTTCGCAAATCACAAAAAACTGGGTTGTTGCCGTGGACCCAGCTATCAGCCTCTCCACGTATAGTACTCTTCCGATTGAATGTCGTTGACCACGTTAACCATGCCGTGCCGAGAGCACCAAGGCAGTGGACGACGGTGAGGCCTAGGAAGGGGACAACGTGGAGCCGGGGAAGACGCGGCAGTGGATGCCCACGCGGAGAGGAGTACGAGGGTTTACTGGTTCGGCTGTGGTGTGAGGCTGCCGTCGCCGCAGGGCCTGGCTAGCAGTGGGAGTAGTAGGGGGCGATGAGGCCTCATCGGCAGCACAGCCGGCCACTGGAGATAGGAGTAGGCGGTCTCCCCGGCGCTGGTTTGGGCGGCTGGTGCAAGAAGAGCAGCGATTGAAGAAGCAGCAGGACCGTTCGATTCAAATCCAACGGTTACTGCTGCTAGAATCGTTTGTTGACTAAGTTGACAAGCCCTGCGTACGCGTCAACTTAGTAGGCCCACAGGTCAGCCTCCCAACCGGTGCGCCCCAGATGTCAGTGGGAGGAATCATTTTTTTCGCGTAATAAGGAGGCAGTTGATTGCGTGCGGCCAGGCCAGTAGAGGGAGTCGGGTGGGCCGGGGAAGCCTGCGTGGCATCACAGCGGGCCACAAGAGGAGGGAGCAGGCAGTCCCGCCGGCGCTAGTTTAGGTGGCTGGAGCAGGAAGATCAGAGATTGAAGAAGCACGTCGGCTGTTGGATGGACATCCAACACTAATTGCTGCTAGAATCGTGTGTTCACTGACAAAGCCTTGCATAAACAAGTCAGCCTCGAAATCTGTGGCATGTACAGCCCATTTGCTATTATTTTTATAATTTTTACTCATTTTCTAATTCATATGGAATTTATTGCAGCCCGTTTTCCATTTTTAGAATTGCTGGCCATTTTCTGGTCAGTACCAGGGTCAAAAAATTAACTAAATATGTGGGAAATTTTGAAAATTCGCAAATTTTTGCTGGGGAATGAAATATTCTTAATCCAAAAATTAATAGCCATACTAAAACAAATTTTAAAATAAATTAGTACTATGTCATGTTAAATCCAATGAAATACGTATAAGATATCAGTGAAGAACAAAAACAAAAAAAGAAACTTATATCCCATTTGCTATAATTTTTTTGGAATTTTCAACCTCTTTTGTTATTAATTTTAACAGACATTGACCATACTCTTAAGCCAGGCCGGAATGCATCCCTCCTCGTCTTGAAAGATTTGCAGCCCAGTAATTCGGAGAAAACAAATAGGCCTAGCTTGGGTATTCTTCAAAAAGAAATACTGGGCTACCTATTTTCCCAAAGAACTGGTGCATGAGAATTTAGCTTTATTTATTTACTTATTTATGTTTAGGGGACCATGAGCATGTACCTGGGCCGGATTCATGTGAGAGCCTCCCTTCCAGTTAATTATGGGCTTCTCTATTGGGCCTTCATCAGTGGGATGCATGTTATCAACAAGTGGAAAATGTGTTCCGAGTTTCAAAAAAAATGTGTTCCATACGATAAATAGTATGCGCTACGTACGGTACGGGGCACTAAAGGATCGAACCGTGCAACGACTTCCAAAACATTGTGTTTGTCGTTCTAACAACACATTTATTCAACCCACAGACGAAATATACTACTGATTGTACATTGAAAACAACAGCAGCAGCAACCAGCGCTGGGGGTGCAATAGAAGCAGTAAGCAGGCCAGAAAAGTGAAGACGCGGATCTCTCTTCCAAACCAAACACCAGCCATCATTACAAAAGGGCTACCAAAAAAGAACAAGTGTATGCATCAAACTAAATAAAGATCATACTACACCAAGTGTACGCATCTAACTAACTGGCTCAGTTAGACGTTACTATTTATTAAGCTGTGCAGATTGGCTGACGGCTTGAACCAGATGGGTGCTTGACGGAGGAAACTCCAGCCAGCAGGTCGAAGTCTGATACTTGCGACCCTCTCTCCTACTCTGGGCTGCATAGTGTGGTGGCACATATCAGGGTATGGTGCATGCAGAGACGCATGGTACGCTGTGTACACACAGTTTTGCCTGATGAACGAAACCGCGCTGCCATCATGATCCTTGCCGTCGGTTATCTCCTGGTTAATCGAATAATTCAGTCCAACAAACAGAGAGCGTGTACCAAGGCTACTTACCAGCCTCCAGTCAAAAATTCCTGAAGGCCCAGAGAAGCTGGGATCCTGCTCAAAGACCTTGCAGTGACTGTGATTGTATTCCGTGAAACAACACGTCCGGTATGTGCGAACGATCATCAATCTTTCGCCGTCGTCTGATCGAGCCAGGAACCACCTGCAACTGCCATGCCGCTTTTCTTTGAAAGGTTCTGGGATTAGGAAGGGTAGGGACACCAGGCGGCCTACAACATCATATCAAGTTGGAGTCAAATAAAAAAGGGTTCTTGGTTTAGTCAATCTTAAGAACAACATGTTATGAGCATGAATATTTTTTCAGCAAATGTTGACAGTAATATAAGAAAGCCATCATGATATCATAGGAAAGTAACATACTATTGTAACAGCCGTTTGTAGCGATGACTGGAGTAGGCCAGCAATACGTCCAGCCATAGAAGGAGTCGACAGCGTAAATGAAGCCCTTGTGTTCAATGGCATCAGAGAACCATGGAGGATGTATGATCCTGCGATGGACGTGTAGATTTATCCACTTACCGCAGTGACCTGTCAGATAGGCGAGACCACGGTTGAAGAACGCAATTAGCCTGAAGTCTTTATAATTCGCAGATCTTGTGGGCACTTGGCAGATTACAACCTTGAGCAAATCAAACTTGGTATCATGTTGGCTACTGTAAGATTCCGAGTATTCTAGGCTGCGGTGCCAAAGCAGTGCAGTGTTAATCGATGGAAGGGGGATCAATCGCCGGGTGTAGACCTCCACGAGCATCCAGCTGCCGCGACCGTCGACGAGCACCATCCAAGACGTGTTCATGCCGACCCAGTACATACCGTTAATGTAGTTGAGGCTGACGGGGATCGGATCACAGTCAAGGGGGTTGATGCTCGCCACCCTACGATCGTTATGCTGCGTGACACGCTGTTTCTGAAGATCAGGCGGCATCAGCAAGCAAGGAGCTGGCTTAAAAAGCTCCGGCCTGAGGGCTTTGAGTAAATGGTACAGCCCCGACGAGCACGCGGCGAGCGGCATGGTACTGAGATTGTCCACACGTGAAACAATGAGCTTGATTACCTCTATGGGGAGCGAATTCCAGCCACTCTTTCGGCGGACGCTGCTCGGTTCTGCCATTGTTAGTGCTTGGGTTTCGGACGAGGGGCGATGCGCCTTAGCGGGGATGGAAGATTGGACGAGATTATGTGCGGACAAAGATGGAGAAGCGAATATGTGCTGTGGGAAGTGGACAGGTGATGATGACTACAACATGCCGCTTGACTTACGAGACACATACCAGCAGCGTAGGGTCATGTCGATGCCAGACAACTTGCTTGAGTGATCACAGTACTGGTACTCCCTACAATGCTATGCCCTAACTTGCTTGAGTAGAGTAGTAGAGTAGGACTCTGCTCTACTACAAGCATCGGAGGAGTAGTATATTCTAATCTAAAATAGTTACAAACTTCAATGCCCGAGCGTGGAACAACTACAAACCGTGCTCAAAGACCATGTCTACGTGGTGTTTGGACATGGGCGACAACCTCAACGCCAATGGTGCAGCTCCCGTTGTACCGTATGTGTTTCTGTCCTTCCTGTTCGAAATCGTGGTAAAATTCATGTTTCTACTCTGTATCCTACTACTATGCTAGTCCACATGATTAGTTGCGAACGACGACTTCTTCACCGACCTCGGCAACCTCATCCTCGACGACATGGGTGACAACATCAATGCCGGCAACCAGTGAGATACATGGTGTAGGAAGCGGTTTGGGAATTTGCATGCCTTTACAACCAGTGAGATACTCCGTACAAAGTACGACAGAGAAATAACCACAGAGAAGGAAGCTAAAAGTAAACAATCAAACGAGCATTTTTGCTTTTGTTTTGCATTGAATCGTTTCACAAGCTTGACTAGTGCTGTTTTTCTACTTTTACAAAAACCGCATCGTAATGTTAAAACGTGCATTTGCACGTACATAAGTAATAGTAGTACTCCCTCCGTCTAGGTGTATAAGCCTTCCCTCCTTCTTGGTCACAGTGCACAACCGAAGATGACTTATTGACCTGGACGGAGGGAGTAGCACAGTCTGCAAGCATATATCGAGAGAGACGTGGAGTGCGATAGTGGAAAAAATTACTCGTATATGAGACCAGGTCTCACGGTTAGCAGGTGAGACCTGTCCTGATGGATGACATGTGGCTTTTAAGTGGGGGTGGGGGATGCTTTGTGATTTGTGAATGCCACATGTCATCCATCAGGATGGGTCTCGCGTGAGACCTGGTCTCATAGAATTCTTTTCCTGCGATAGTATATAGTAAAGTTTGTGCTATATACACGTACTTGCAAAATGCGTACGAATACACAAGGTTTCCAAACTTTCCCTTTTACATACTTAATTAAGGACGCTAAAAATTCCTGATCATTCGGGATTTATCATTTGCGTCCCAAAACTAATGAGATCGCCTTACGAAACAAAAATTATACTCCTCCTAAAAGCCACATCGCTCGCAGGAGTGCTTGCGGCGCGCCATGAGTGCCCTGGTGCGCGGCCGTTTCCCAGCGCGCCGACACAACGCCTCTTCCTCAGCCTCGCAACTCGCGAGGTGCTGATTGGCGGCTTGCCAGCGGGCGAGCGCAATCTCACCGATGTGGTGATCCGGCGCCAACAGGTACTCCTCCTCGCTGGAAGCGTGCACCCGGTCCACGTACCGCCAAGCGTATATGAGGTGCTTAGGCCCGACTGCACCCAGGGCGTCGGCACGGGCGTCCTCCGCCACCCTCACGACCCTCGCACGAGCCTTCTGCCAAAGAGCCAATTACCTGACTCTCTCTGCCGCGACATAGGCCTCCCATGCAGCTTGTTCCGCAGTGCGCTTCTCTTCCTCAGCCTTCTTCTCCGCCTCTATTTTAGCGCGCTCTGCTGGAGGCAAAGCCTCCCACAAGGCGACATCCATTTCTTTCCAAAGCTCCTCAAGGCTGGGGGGCTCGGCGGGCGGTGCGGCATTCTCCTCGTAGCGGGGAGCCGATGCGTCCTCCGACGCGCGTGCTGGCGAGATTGGGAACGCCGACGCGTCCACCTCGACGCGTCGCAGCGAGGAGCGAAACACCGACGCGTCCTCCTCGACTAGTGGCAGTGAGGAATGGAAGGGCGACGCGTCGCATAGCGGCGAGGAGTGGAACGCCGACGTGTCCTCCTCGACTAGTGGCAGCGAGGAACGGAACGGCGATGCGTGACCGTCCGCGCGGTGCAGCGAGGGGCTCCTAGGGCTTGGGAGGGGCGATGCCATGGTGGTCGACGTGAGAGGGAGGGGAGGAGATAGCGATGAACGTGATATACGGTTCTAATCCTAGATGGAAAAATAAATAGAAAAAGAAATCTAAAAAGGCCGATCCTCCCTCTCTATCAAGAGTAATGAACTAGGTGCTGATACAGTAAAAAAAACAAACTAAATTAACCAAGCGAGACATACGATAGACGAAGGAAGCGCCCACCCAGCAGGAAGGCTAAAACCTGTAGTTTTGAAGTTGCAAAACTCCAGCTTCGAAGCTGGAGTGCTTTAGCTCTATATATTCTTTTTCTAGTCTTTCTCTTTTGATGTCGCAAAGTTGAAAAAATAAAAAGAGAAAAAAAGAGAAAAAAAAGATTGAGCCGAATAAAAATAGATCATGATATGATCATGAGACTTGACAAATTGAGATTTGTCTATTCTATATATCACCTTGATACACAATGTGAACTTGACCACAAGGTCTAAGTATAATTTGTTTTTCATAGCAGTCAATAGTGGCTCTATATTCTTGCAACCAGTCCATCCCAAGTATTACGTCAAAATCTTGCATTTCCATTGCAATAACTGCTAACATATAAGAATTTTTGAAGAAAGAAAAGACAGAAATACCCAATATCTTGCTAGAACAAGATATTGGGTATTTTTGTCTTTATTTTGAATCTTTGATCGGATTTTTTGGCGGCATGGCCAAGCGGTAAGGCAGGGGACTGCAAATCCTTTATCCCCAGTTCAAATCTGGGTGGCGTCAAATCCGGTCTTTCATGCAAGAGTTTCATTTTTGGCCGCTACTACGGTCGAGGGGGAGGAGATAGCGATGTCATGGGAGGCGCAGTATTTATAGCGAGCAATGGCACACCTACGTAAGATATGGACTGAGCTGCACTGACTTAACTGCCGTTCCAATTGCGTCACTGACATGTGGGCCAGACCCTTGTTGGGCCCATATGTCAGTGACTGAATGCACCTACAGTTAAGTAACAACTACGTGGGCATATTTGTTGGAGTAAATTACGGGGGAGCGAAGGGGTGGAAATATTGCTGGTCACAACAGATTGGACGAGCGTGGGGGGAGGAGAGTCATGCATTCAGATTTTTTCACACGGGGTGGAGTGGTGGGACCGCCGGAGGGAGAAGGAGAGTTTGGCAGGCATATTGTTTCACACATGGAGAGGAAATTTTTTGGAGATGAACGGGCTTCCTACAGGTATGGGGAACGGTGCATAATAAGTCATCTTGCATGCCGGGCTAGGTATAGTCTCAAGTCATTAAAAACAAACACGCCCCACACATGTTCATATTTCAAGGTGCACTAAATTATTGCATGCGATGATTAAGGCTGGCCATAATGGTGGTATCTTAGCTGGTATCATGCACACGGGAATAGCAAACATGCTGATGTGGCAAAGAATTAAAGAAGAGAGGGGGGTTAGAGTAACTAGAGTTCATGCATGCATTGGTAAACACATTTTTTTGTGGAGAACGACAACACTAGTTGAGTACTTTTACAGACTTCAAAAACTCTTCCACAATGTGTCTACATTCACAATGTCAAATCAATATTTTTACACTCATTATAAAATGTAGTTCTTATACTAGTACTAGTTGAGTACTCATTATAATCAGTACTCCCTCCGTCTAGGTGAGCAAGTCATCTTAGATTGTGCACTGTGACCAAGGAGGAGGGGAAAACGAGAGATTTTAATGTTTATAATCAGTACTCCCTCCATCTAGGTGAGCAAGTCATCTTAGATTGTGCACTGTGACCAAGGAGGAGGGGAAAACGGGAGATCTTAATGTTTATTTGCTAATTAATAGCATTGCATGCAATGAACTAACCACTACATGTCGTGTTTGGTAGTCTCAAGTCATTAAAAGCATGCACACCCACATCTCCTATTGGTTGATATGTCAAGAAACAAGAAACGAGGTAGAAGTTAATGCACCGCGCCTAAGACTAGCCACAATGGATAGTAACATACACATATCCCTAGACTATGTTACTACCTTCATAGTGGGTAGTAACTTAAGTGTGGTAACATGCAAAGATTCATTTATTAGGTTATAGACTCATATTGCATTGGGACATGTGATGTTACAGTAACTAGCTAAGTTACTACAATTACCTCTCTCTTCATTAACTCATTGCCACATAAGCAAATCTGCTGAGTTGGACTCGATGTTACCGCTGAAGTTACTCCCACTGTGGCTAGTCCAAGTGTTTTGGGAGTATTGTAGATATTGATATTTTTAGTATAAATTTGGTCCTGGGATTTCAGTGATGCCTGTCAAGCGTTGACAGGTCTGCTATGCGTGACCTGAAGATGGAAGCGTTGAGCATCTCGAAGTTGATCAACAATCTTCAATTGTCAAAGATTAGCCGTTCGGCCAATAAGGTGGCACACTTAATCGCTAAGTATAGCTTTGACAATAGATTAGATGGTATTCTTGTAAACAATGTACCGCCCTATGTGGTGAATATTGTATCGAATGAGTGTACTGGTGTGGCTGGTTAATTAATATAAGGTGGTGTTAAAAAAAGTATAAATTTGGTCAAACACTTTGCAAACGGTTGATGGGAGTAAAAAGGACCAGAGGGAGTATCATGCATGCGGAGTAGGCAAAAAAAATTGCTTGTCTAAAAAAAGGCAAAAAAATTGCTCATTTATAGCCGGTCGAAGTCTCAAAGGGCGCGACCGCGCGAGGGAGGCGAAGGTCGTGGGAGGCGCGACGTTTGACGGAATTAAGTGAAGTTACATCCACGCGCCAGCATGGCGTGCGAACAGGCAGAAGCTATACCGTCAGGCCTACGATATGGGTCTAGTAGACATGACATCTAGTGGGTCCCGCATAGTTCTTGAGAACTCTTTGGGGGCTTGCAGCCATTTATCCACTGGGCAAGCCAGCAACCCCACGCCGTTCGTACGCCCTACTCGTCCCCGTCTTCTACCTTACAACAGTTCGCTCCCAGTTGTCCCGTCCTTTCACATTAGTTCACTCCCAATTTTTTTGCGGGTACAACAGTTCAACTTCTCCTAACCCTCCTCCAAAATCCATGGCCTCCCAAATCTCCATGGTCGCCGCTGAGTACTAGGTTAGAGCCATCACCGACGATCAGTTCATCATCATCTACACACGTGGATCCGAGATGGTGAAAGCATGGCTTGCTCGCTTCCTACGCATGTTCAACAGTTCAACGGATGAGTGGGTCGCTGGGCTAGATGTTGAGTACACCACAGTCTTGGGACGAGAGAAGGATCTAAAGGACGAAGAGAGGAAGAAGCCCGCCGTGATCTAGGTTTGCATACATAACGTTTGCTTGGTCTACCACATATGCCATGCCGACGTTGAGTGCCAGGATTTTAAGAACTTCCTCAAGGACAAAAGAGTGAAATTCGTTATTGTAGGCTTTAAGAACGACAGTGACGTCCTGCGTTGGATAGGTCTCATTGTAGGCCAGCCCTTCGATCTCCAGAAGGCAAGCCTGGTGTCCTCCTCTCAACCTTCAATGCTGACCCTGGCAGCAGCCATGATTGATCCTTCATATGCTAAACTGAAGAAACCTCATCACGAGTTTCATCATGCATGGGAGTCGAAGACATTAGATGAAGATCACATCCTGTACGCATCAATGGATGCCTACCTTTGTTTAAATATCTACAAGGGTTGGATGAAGAAGCAGAGCCCAGTGTCTGGTTCAAGCAAAGAAGCGTCGGCGAAGAGGAAGAGGAAGAGGGACGAGGACAAAGTCGAGGACGTGGACTCGGACTCCAAGTAGGTGGCAGTGCCGTCGCTCATGCTGGTTCTACTGCAGTGTCAAGCGGACTAGTTGCTTATTAGTTTATTTTCAAGGGTGTGTTGTGCTGAGGCCCCAGCAGAACTATGGGGCTGTTTGGATTGTGACTATCTTTGCGATATGTTGCCACATGCTTTTTGCCACATTTTTCACACTTGCCTTACTTGAGTTGCTCAAATTGTTAGCCATACTTTGGCTTGCCTAAGGGAATCTTGCCACACTTTTTGTGTCTATGACATGTGGGGTTCACTGCTCATAAAAAATTCCTTGTCTCAAGTGTGGCTAGAACCAAACACCTACCTAACTGGGTCAAACTTGCCTAAGGTTAGGTGTGGCAATGTGTGGCTAGGAACCAAACAACCCCTATGTTTATGTTCTTTCTCGTTATTTGAACTCTTTAGTACGTAGAGTAGTACTAGTACTATGTCTTACTACTGTTCTTCTTGCAATTGGTACCACTGCTCGTATCTTCGTGTTCCTACTGTACTTAATACGTTCGTACTAGTAGTATAATTTGGGCCAGTCGATTTGTGAAAGAAGTTCGACGGAGCGAAGGAAGAAGACGACAGAAGAGGTGGAAGAAGCCCTTCTAGCCATCCATGTTGCATCAAATGGCTCACATGAGTCGACTGACCCAAATTGCTCCTTCAGATTGCAGGATCCACGTGGCATTCAAGGTCTCGAAGGTAGATTCCGCGTCCGCACCCGGTTTGCGGGCTCGACGCGCGCGCGACTGGCTTCCGCCGTGACAGCCACCATGCGCGCCTCCTACGCGCGGGCGGAGACGACAATGACACGCTAGTTCCTCCTCGCCGGCGTGCTGGAGCACGTGCTCGTCCTCCTCTTTGTACGCTGCGTGCATAGACGCGGCTCCACCAGCTGCTCGCATGCTTGGCAGCGCGGCGGCATCACGAGGAGGGACTCCAGACGACGTGAGCGGGCGAGCCTTCGGCTTCATGGCACAGGAATGGCGGCGACACGACGGTGATGGGCGAGAAATTGTTGGCCGGAGCAGGCGGGCGCCTGCATGCGCAACGGCGGCGGCATATTGATGAGTGCGCGTGTGGGAGCTTACTTTAGTTTTATATATAAGGTTGGTCAAACTTAAAAGAAAACCGTACTAGTACACGTAAACATTAGAATTAGGCAGCGGTTTTATTAGTTACTAGCTTATGTTCTTGCCCATTGTGACCAGCCTTAGTACCACAACCACGATACGGAATCCTGTGCAAGCGCGTGAACCGCGGCCGCGCGGTCGATCGAACGGTGTGTCACCGTGTCGCGCTCGAAGGACATCCACTGAACCTTTTTGTGTGTGTGAAAACAATCCTCGAATATTACTCAACTTTTTTTTCCTGTGAAAGTTCTTGACGCTGCAATATTTCCATATATTTGAATTTAGCTCCAGTTCATGTTTATTTGGATTTGGACGTTTTATGTGCGCCCTAGTTTTTTTAATACTGATTTTGTGTGTGTGACTGAGAGAGAATGTTTGTATGTGTCCATATGTGTGTTGTGGCGGAAGGGCAATGTGGAGACGGTGTGTGTGTGATACAGACATAGAGAGGTGTGAATGTGCAAATGATCGTGCATGAGTGAGACATATACATATGCCGATATGTTGTGTATACATGAGAGAACGGTCTTCTAGTTTACTTGTGTGTGTGTGTGAGAGAGAGAGGGAGAGAGAGAGACAGAGAGAGGAGCATCCATAACATAACAACCATCTCTCTCGATTCGTCCGTCCCTCGCACGGTCGCATGCAACACATGCATCAACGCGCACATTTTGACACCCTCACCCGCCCCCTGCCCACCTCAAGGCCCGCACAATGTCTTCGTGAATACCCATTTCTCTCCTTAGGTTTGTTTTCTCTTAATATCTGACACACACACGCACACACATAGAGAGAGAGACACACGCAACACAACAACAACACACACACACACACTCCCCCGAGCACACAATTCATCCCCATCCAAGGTTATACGGCGAACACTCTCGCTTGTGCTTCTTTGCACCCCAACATGCACAACACCTCAATCTTCAAAGAGGGCAACGAGCAGATCGAAGACGGTGACCACACCGTGCTAGAGAATGCGGGGTCATTTGGAAGCAGGGTAATGTGACGACGACTGACTGACTCCTCCCCCACCCTCTCTCTCTCTAGCACAAAATTACCAATCCCTCTCTCCCCCACACAAAATTGTCAATACCTCAACCCATGAGATCCTTCCCCTCTCATCCATGTTTTTCCTGCTCTCTCATCAAACATGTTGTCTCTTCTCCTTCCACGTATACAGAATCCAAATGCACACGCATCTCATGTATATTACATGTATGCATCTTTCTCACAGACCTAACTTCTTCCTCTCTCTTTCTCTCTCTATCTGTCTCTCTCTGTCTCGTTAGGTTTGTCTCCTACTCTCTCGTCCACATACATACAATCTTTCCCTCCATATCCGCTCCATCTTCAAAAGCTCTCTCTGCACGTTTCATTCACACATTGGGATATGTCAAAATGTTGCTTCTACAATGGCTGATGTAGAGTTATGGTTGTTCTTGTTGCATCCTACAAAGTAATAACTATGAAATGCATTTAGATTCTCATCTGACTGGGATTATGTGAGTTTGAGCATGTTGTGAAGTACTATAGACCTTGTATACATCTTGGGATTCGACAATGATTGTAACTATTGAATTGTATAGATCATTACATTCGAAGTCAATAGCCTAATATATTTATTTCATAATTTCAACAAATGATTAGTTCACTACAAACTAAGAAAACAAATGTGTACTCCTTCCATTTTTATTTAAGTCTGCGTATTAGCATTGGTCAAAGTCAAGTTTTGTAAACTCTCAGAAAGCTTATAACAAAAAATATTAACATATACAATAACAAATAAATACCATTAGATTCATTATTGAATGTACTTTCACATCATACATATTTGTTATGGTAAATGTTTATATTTTTCTATAAACTTGGTCAAACTTTAGGAAGTTTGACTTTGGTCAAACCCAATATGCAGAGTTTACTATTACTACTTGCTAGTTGCTTAGTCGAATCACTCAACACGCCACACAGGGAGTCTAGTGTCACAAAATTTTGAGGTCGGCGGGAAAATCTCCCGCGACCTTGATTCGAGCAGTGGGAAGTTACCATCATAGCCTTCGGAACAGGCCTACAGATGACGCTTGGTAGGGGGCTGTTTTCATAACTTCAGGTTCACCCTACCCAGCCAACCCCACCCCGGCACCCAAAGTAGTACACCTGAATACTCCCCAATTTCTATCCCCACCGCAAAATAGACTTCTCCACGGCACCGCAGCCTTTGTGCTCCTCCCCTTTACATCGGCCCACTCGTCCACCATAGCGCATCTGCCTAATCGACGACCTCGTACGCCGCACTGGAGTCGGTCCACCGTCGTCGTCATACACGGAGCCTCTTCCCTGGCATCGTCTTCCACGGTCTCGTATCTGCTTCCCGGAAGCCGACGCCATGCGCAGAAGTACCACCATCGTGGACAATGAACTGACTCCCGTTGCCGACCATGACTCACAGAGGCCGCCGCGACCATCGTTCTCCTCCTCGTTTGGTATTGTGTGTATTGAATCACTTAGCAGTACATGTGCAGTTCCAATTTTGTTCATACCTACCCTTCAAATTTCCTGGGTGCTATTGTTCCCGTAAAAGTAATTGGTTATAGCCTCCATTGTCCAACAAAATATCAGCTTGTAATTGTGCGTCGCTCCTGTATCGCGCTGTGCTTGGGTAGGTTTTTCATCTGCAACCAGTAGTGTGGCAAATGATGGAAAGGTTTTTAGAACTAGCAAAATGCCCATGCGTTGCATGCATCAAGATGCATTTGTATGAGTAGTTTATCTTGTTGGAGATGCTCTAACATGGCAGACGAGTGCTTTAATGTTGCCCACAAGATGCGCGAGTATTACTAGTAGTATATTTTTCTTGCCATGTTGAGATTTTAAAACCACGAGTGCGAACATGCAGAGGAGCAATGAAGATCAAACACGGGATATTTGGGACATCTTCAAGGAGCGTGGAAAGTTAAATAGGAGCTGCACCAAACCTGTAAAACGAGCTTTGGTAAGTAAAACCCTTTCAATTACTTCCATGTAGCCTCGTGTTCTTCGATGTGTATATGTTGTATTTTCTGTTTCTCTTAAGCATGGTGTTCTTCGATATGTAATAAGAAGACTCTTAATCGTCCTAATGCTTTCGTTTTTAGCTTGATGTAGGAAGTGGGTGTTCTCACCTTGTAGTCTATTTTTATTTATTTATTCCTTTTGAATTCACTTCTCCGAGTTCTCTTTACCTGGCTTCTACTAAATGGATCTAGGTTGCTCTGAGTATTGATCTAAAAAAGAAGTAACTTCATGTCAGGATGCAGTTCCTGCGAGGAGGGAAGTATGGTCAGCCTCGAGATCATGTTTCCAAAATGAGGCTGGATTACACACAAGGTGCCAGTTCCCTAATGATGCTGGATTAGACACAAGGTGCAAATTCCCAGATGATGCTGGATTACACACAAGCCAGGTGGAGTCGTCAGCTGTTCGTGTCCTCGTGGCATTAGTAAAGGCTGAAAGAAAGCGTGCAGCAGCCCTTGAGAATGTAGTTGAGTTCCTGAAGAAGCGAAAAGAGCAATCAATCAGATGCTCTCTTCACCCAAGCCAAAGAAGAGATGGAAGAATCCAGAAATAAGCTAGCAGAGGCAGAGCAGGCTAGGCGTCTCCTACTATCTAAAACTGTTGTCCATACAAAATTTCCTTCATAATAGCTAGGTTCAAATGTTTATCCAGTCAGCATGCCTGTTGTGATGTCCGTGCATCTACTGATGTGGCACAAAATGTTTTTTTTGGGTCATGTAATAACAGCAATTACTTTCCAAACAATGACAAACGAAGCATTGGACATGGTATAGTTCACGCGCAAGCCCGACATTCCAAGTTCAACTTCCACATCAAACTCATGTTCACAGATATCTGCACATTCATACATAATGTCCACAACCATGATTCACTTCAAAGCCAAAAAAATGTGAGGAGAGTTATAAATAAAGAAAATCCTCTACTAGTTCCTGCTACCAGTGCGAGCACAACAAGTCAAGACCATGCGTAAATTAATTATATTGTAGTCATTTTTTGTGTTCTAAAATGCCTGCCGGCTTGCGGAAGGATGTGTTGCCGGCACACACGCGGATTCAATGAAGGCAGGCGGGGCAGTCTTAAGCTGGTTGCATGCGGCGAGGAGGCGTGCTCAGCTGGGCCTGCAGCGAGTGCAACCCTCTTGGCCGACGCGTCGGTTCAATGCCTGCGCTATGAGAGGTCGCGTCCGTGTCAGAGCAATCACTCCCTCCAGTCCTTTTTTGTTTGGGTATAACAAAATCTCATTTTCCATTCACATTTTAGTGGTAGGAGTTGTGCGTGTGTGTCTATGAGAGAGAGAGAGGAGACGGTAGTCGGGGTTGTCTGATCGGTAAACAAATGAATAATGTCAGTCTGGGATGGAGACGAAAAGGAGACCTGTTGACGCTCAAAAGTGGCATAGTCATAAAATTAGCTTAGGCTATATAAAGACTAATTCAAACTCAGGATGGGAGGTCACTCCGGATGGCTCTCTTTAAGAATATTGAGATGGATATGAAGATGGTATATAGAGGAGCTCGGATGTAATAGTTATGACAAGTTCGGCGATGCTCATGTTGACACCAGATTAAATAATGGCATTAAACTCAACTAAGACGACCTCTGATGCAAAACGTTTCAACATGAAAGTTGTGCGTCTCGTCGAAAAGGTGGATTTTGATATAAAAATCGTCTTAATCCGAGGTCGTATGCAACCTATGGAGGCAAAACAAGGTCAGAAACAGAAACTGCAGAGTCATTTCGGACCGACCGAATTTATTTGATCGGTGAGACCGAGTTGGTCCGAAAATTTACCAGAGAGTTGGCAATGTTGACTCGGTAGGACCGAAGCAACCCAATCGGTAAGACCGAGATTGATCCAGAAATTACACAAAGTAACAGAGAGTTGGCCACGTTCACTCGGTGGGACCGAAGCAAACCAATCGGTGAGACCGAGATTGATCCGGAAATTGCCAAAGATTCCTGTCCGAGTTAGGTTAGGGTTTTTGATGTTTTGGACGGAATTTTTAGTGCTTTTCTTGTATGGAAAGTCTAGCCGCCTCATAAATAGATGAGAGGTGACGGCCGATTGAACAACACACAATCGAACAAATCAATATACTACTTTTTCATCTACGTTTTATCTCTCCACCGTTTTTCTCTCTTGTTCTTCGCTGTTCTTCGTGTTTGAGAGCTGCGAATCCCGAGGCTCTAGGGGCGAGCGAATCGACCTAGGGCAGCCCATAGCCGCCGCACTCCCTGACGGGGTCCCTCCCGGGGGTGTGGGGTTTTCGGGTCTGCAAAAGCGTCCGTCGACTGTCTTGCGTATCGCGCTGTCGGTCGGGTCTCCTTCGACGTGAGCTGCGGTGCATCACCCCCGGCGTCGAGGGTACACGTGACGTGTTCGTGTGTCAACACACTTTTTGGCGACTCCGCTGGGGAATGAAGATCAATCATCATCATCCACCATGTCCGATCTTCCCAAGCCATCTGAGGTAGATGCCGATAACATCATTAAGCCCAGTCTTGATGAGATATCGGCCGATCATCGCCAAGTCTATGAGGAGTACAAGAAGGCGCGCGAGGAGAAGGACCTGCAGGAGTTCCTTGCAAAATTCAAGAAAGATCACCAAGGCAACATCACTCTGATTGAAGAAATCAAGTTCCCTCCTCTTCAAACTGAACAGGTTAAACCCTCTGTAAGTACTGCCTTTTCTCCTGAGCAGTGGGCTGAGATTGAAAGTTGTATTGCTGATGGTAACAATCTAGTCTATCAAACTTTTATAGAAAATACTAATGCTCAGAAGAATATATCTCAATCATCTAGTGGTAATAATGGTGTAGTTGCTAGTGTGCAAAACCCTAAGCTGGCTTTACCTATTGCATCGGCGCCTCCCGTGCCGATGACTTATTATCCTACCCAAACAAATCAGATTGTGGCTACACCCATTAATCCTATTATGAGCATGACAGGTTCGGTGGCAACGCCGAACCAAACTCTACCTACAGCTACAACCACTCGACCACTACCAAATTATGGGTCGACATGCATGCCATAATTCCTACCTACAGCTAGTAACCATACTCTTCCTATGTCACTGCCACAAGCTTCATCGTCCACTACGGATGATGGTCTAGTTAATCTTAGAGAGGAGATGGCTAAGATGCTTAGAGAGAATTTTGGAGTTGAGTTACTTCGGAATCGGATTTACCAAAAGCCGTACCCCGAGTACTTTGATGCCATCCAGTGCCCTCCGGGATATAAGGTTCCAGATTTTGTTAAGTTCAATGGAGAGGGCACAAAAACCACATGGGAGCATGTTAGTCAATACTTGGCACAATTAGGTGAAGCAGGCTCACTAAATGAGTTGAAAGTGCGTTTATTTCCTTTATCATTAACTGGTACCGCATTTTCATGGTTTTCTTCTTTACCACATGGTTCCATTCGAGTTTGGTCGCAGCTAGAGCAGAAATTTCATGATCACTTTTATAGAGGCAACAATGAACTCAAGTTGTCACATCTAACATCGGTTAAACAGAAGCATGATGAATCGGTCGCCGATTACGTCAAGAGATTCAGAGAAACAAAAAACCGGTGTTTTAGTTTGGTGATAACCGAGAGAGACTTGGCAGACCTAGTGCTGAGTGGTTTGAGAACTCCCATTAGAGAAAAGCTATAAGGTTACGAGTTCTTAAATATCAACCAAGTCTTACAAAGGGCTTTGGCTCAGGAAAGCCGAAGAAAAGATCTCAAAGAAGTGCATAGATACAAAGCTGATTGTCCAAAGATGAATATGGTGGAATATGATAGTGATCACTCGGACGATGAGGGTGATGTTTTTGCTACTGAATTTGTTTGGCCATCTAAGGCCAAACCCTTTACTTGCAATGATCTGAAACCGATTCATAAGAATCGTGATGAAGAGATGAAGTTTACTTTTAACATTGCTAAGTGTGATAGAATATTTGATGCTTTGCTACAGGCTAAGATTATTAGAATATCTCATACTTTACCACCGTTTGAAGAGCTAAACAGCGTGCTTATTGCAAGTATCATAATTCTTTTTCTCATGCTACTAACGATTGCAATGTTTTTCGACGATAGATACAATCGTCCATTAATGACAGACGATTGAACTTTTCTGAGATGCAAGTTGATAAACAACCTTTTCCAATGAATACCATGGATTTGGAGGGGAAGAAGCTACTCATTCGGCCTGAGGTAGCCAAATCTGCTAATAAAGCTAATATAATTATTGGTGAGCCCAGGAAAGATAAGGAAGGCATCACGGTCTTGGGGAGACATGTTGTGCTTGATAAACAGCCCGATGGCAAGGAAGTAATCAAAACCACCATCAAGAATCCTACACTCGGGGGGCAACCGCAAGTGCAAGAAAATACTCGAGTTAAATTTGTCAAACCCAAGAGTCCACAAGTTGGCAAGTGGAAGAGGAATGAAGCTAAAGTGCAACGCAAGCGGATCAAGCCAACTTTTGATATGTTGCTATCCAAATATGCTAATCAGTCGGCTGGTCCCAGCTCTAACCGGCCATCATACTTGAAGCGACCAAGGTCACCATCAGATGATATGTTCAGTCATTATATGAAACTAAGTGGACCAAAGGCGTTGTTTCCAGAAGAGCAAAGGCAAACTGTTTGGGATCGACTTGAATACTCATATAATGGACGACTGAACATCGGTAACTATCGGTCGGCTGGTCAAAACATGCAACCGGATGGAAATTATCCGAGTGTAAGAATGCACCCAGGTGGAAGCTATCCGAGTGAAAAAATGTGGCCGAGTAGATTCCATCCGACTGAATTCCATCTGAGTGATATCCATCCGAGTGGATTCCATCAGAGTAAAAAGGTGCGCCCGAGTGGAAATTTCATGCATCTAGAAAGTCAAAAAGAATGGCGTGTTAAATCATCAAGTGTTGCAGCAGTTGACCCGGGAAAAGGCAAGGAGAAAATGGATGTCGACTCACTTATCTTGGGCACCGAAACATTCGCCATACAACAGCCGATTGTGCATAGCAATCCGACTGAGCCGATACTTGCTATCGCGCCAAAGCACTCGGCTAATGACCATGAGGCAAGCACCAACCAGGTAAAAATGAGAGATCCTAAATACACTCAGCCAAAGTGGTGTCCTCCAGGGCTAACAAAGACACAAAAGAGGAAACTACAGAGGTTAAGGAGTCAAGAGATGGCAGAACAAGAGGCCGAGAAACAAAGGGATAAGTTGTTCAATGACACTTGACCCATGGTTCCACCAAAACAAGTGTGGAGGCCTAAAAAAATACAAGATACAACAACTTCTACAATACCTACATCACCAAAGGAGGACGATGCAACAGATATGACATCGTCTGCGACACTTCTTACTTGTCCTTCACTCGGACAAATTTCAGAATCTGTGGATGCACTCGAGGAGGAGGCTGATATGTTGGACTATGAGTCTACGCCGATTCATGAAGGTATGGATATCAATATGGTGTATTACTTACCTACTGAGTTTCGTGCTGTAGATGAAGAAGGGGAGGTGGCTCAGCTGGATTTTGGCCCTAAAAACGCAATATTCGAGAAGCCAAAAGAACCAATAACGCATCTTAAACCATTATATCTCAGAGGTCATATCAATGGGTCGCCGCTCACTCGGATGCTTGTTGATGGTGGTGCTGTGGTAAATCTTATGCCCTATTCGGTCTTCAAGAAATTGGGTTTGCCTGATGAAGAATTGATCAAGACCAATATGGTGCTCAACGGATTTGAAGGCAAAGAGAAAACTGAAGCCAAAGGTGTGATGTATGTGGAGCTTACAGTCGGAAGCAAAACTTTGGCTACTGCATTCTTTGTCGCTGAGGTGCAAGGTAACTACAACGTCATACTAGGCCGCGATTGGGTTCATGCAAACCAGTGCGTGCCATCCACTATGCACTAGTTTTTGATTCAATGGGTTGATGATGAAGTGGAAGTTATTCATGCGGATAACTTGGCCTGTGTTGCTTTGGCCGATGCATCGGTGGATTGGCAACATCCCAATGCTATTTGCTTGATGGGACATGACTTACTAGAATTTGATTTTCTCAGCGCGACCAAGAATGGTTTTGTGCCCGTCTCTTTAAAGCCGAGTGAATGCAATCGGCTCCAAGGTATGATATGTTTAAATGGATCCTAATTCCGAGTGGTTACAAAAACGTCTTGTAAAGTATCGGTCCAATGAGAACGATATGTATGAGTCTATAGAGGAGTTGGATGACATGGATAAACTTGGACAAGGTTTTACATCAGCCAATCCGTTAGAAGAGGTAGATATTGGAGATGGTTCAGTCACTCGACCGACATTTATAAACAAAAATTTGAAAGCCGATTGTAAGGCTAAGTTAATCGAGCTATTGAAAGAATATGTTTGTTGCTTTGCATGGGAATATCATGAGATGCCAGGGTTAAGCCGAGAGCTAGTGGAACATCGGTTTCCTATAAAGGCCGGTTTTAGACCTTATAAACAGTCGGCCAGAAAATTTAATCTGAAAACATATGACCGGATCAAGGAAGAGATCGGTCGACTGCTTGAAGCTAATTTCATTCGACCTTGCAGGTATGCCGAGTGGATTTCTAACATTGTCCCAGTAGAGAAGAAAGGATCTGGCAAGTTGAGGGTGTGCATTGATTTCAGAGATTTGAATAGGGCTACACCCAAAGATGAGTATCCTATGCCAATAGCCAATATACTTATTAATGATGCTTCTGGACATAAGGTTATTAGCTTTCTAGATGGTAATGCCGGACACAATAAAATTTTTATGGCTGAAGAGGACATGTACAAAACGGCTTTCCGATGTCCTGGTTTCCTTGGTTTATTCGAGTGGACAGTGATGACATTCGGATTAAAAAATGCTGGAGCCACGTTGTGACGCCCGGATAATTAGGCTACAGTAATCCCATGTTAACGATGCCACGTCACCACGGTTACTGTTGTTAATCTCGCGTTAGTTCAAAACTGATTCGAAATTCAAATTCAAAAATAGGCAAACAACAAAGGTTTTCAAATATTAAAACTAAATTGATCGGGTTGTGTCGGATAAATCATAAGTAATTATGGTGGAGGATCCAAATCATTATAAAATAATTAGAGGCACTAAAATAAATAAAACAATGACCGAAACAATAACTTAAATGTCTTTTTAATTAATAGAGAATACAAGGTACTTTACTTTTGTCCCAAACTTTTTGTGAGAACAGTTGACTCTACAAATCTAATTGAGGGGTGAGTTTCACTTTTTCTAAAAACTATAAACTATTAAATAAGAAAAAGAAAACAGAAACAAATAAAGTAAATAAAAGAAAAGATTAAAACTAGAAAACAAAAGAACAAAAAAAATAGAAAGAGAACCCCCCCTCTCCCCTGGGCCAGGAGGCCCAACTAGCCACACAGCCGGCCAGCCCAGCAACCGGCCGGCCCAAACCCCACTCCTTATCCACTCCCCTCACCCCCCGCAACCCTAGCCGACACCCCACTTGCCCCCATGATCCCCTTCTCCTCCCCCATCGAACTGGATCGGGATCGGCCCCGATCCCATCGCCCCCGACGCCCTGCGGCTACCCGTCGCCGTCCACCATCGCCCGAGGTCTCCGCCGGCGTCGCCTCCTCGCCCACTCTCTCGGCGCCTACCTCGCCGGAGCACCTTGCCGCCTCAACCATGATGCCGCCGTCCTCTCCATCGACGACCTCGTCTCCGTCGTCGCCCTGTCGTCCCCGTCCTCCTCCCCGAACGGCCTCCACGCACCTCGACGCCCCCCTGCTCACCAACGCCGGTGAGGACCCGTTCGTCCTCCCCTTTCCCCTGCTCGTCAACGAGGTCGCCACGCTCACCCGTAACCCCCTCGTGCGTGCTCACCGCGGTCGGGCCGTGCCCTGGCCGTGCGCCGCTCCGTCTGGCCGCGCCCGTCACCCCGCGCCGACGCGGCATGCCTGCGCCGCTCGCTCGCCGTGCCACCGCCCCATTTCCCCCGCATCGCTGCGCCTCGCCTCCCCTGGATCCCACTGCCTCACCTGCGCCACCCAGCTGCGCCGCGAGCCTCTGCCCCATTGCGCCGTGGCCGTGTCGGCTCCGCCCTCCGCTGTCGCGGCACGACCGCGCCCCGCTCCACTGTTGCCGCTGCCGCTGCTCATCCGCCGACTCGCCGCCGGACATACTCGCCGGCGCGCCGGTGCCCGCGCCCGCCAACCGCCCCGCGACGCCCAGTCGGGTGCACACACACGGCCCAGCGCCGTATCGGGCTGGCGCCCAGCGCCCGTCGCCCATGCCCGTTTGGCCCCTAGGGCCAATGACATGGGGGCCCCACGCCCCCTAAGAACTGTTAAAAAAATAAATAAATAATGAATTAAAAATAAATAAATAAAAACTAAATAAAAATGTTAATTAATTAACTAAATTAATTAACTTAATTAATCCTGTTTAGTTTAACTAATTAAACCTTAGGTACCTAATTAACTAATTAAACTGATTAATAGGTTAATTAGGTTATTGTACCCATGACATGTGGGACCCACGCGCCAGTTTGACCAAGTCAACTGACTGTTGACTGCTGACATCACCCTGATGTCATGCTGACATCATAATGGCATTTCCTAATTAAATTAATTCTGATAATTCTAAAAATGAATTAAAACTTTGAAAATTAATATAAAATAAACCGTAGCTCGGATGAAAAAACTTTGTACATGGAAGTTGCTCAGAACGACGAGACGAATTCGGATACGCAGCCCGTTCGTCCGCCACGCGTCCCTAGCATAGTGAACCTGCAACATTTCACCTCCGGTTCATCTGTCCGAAAACGCGAAACACTGGGGATACTTTCCCGGATGTTTCCCTCTTTCGCCGGTACCACCTACTGTCGCGTTAGGGCACACCGAACACCGCGTATTGCCTTGTTACGCTTTCTGATGCTTTGATTGCTCTGTTATTTATTGTGTTCCCTCTCCGTTACTTCCTTCCGCTAGACCCTGAGAGTGCCGGCGACCCCCAGTTCAACTACGGTGTTGACGACTCATCCTTCTTGCCAGAGCAACCAGGCAAGCCCCTCCCCCCTTGATCACCAGATATCACCTATTCTTCTCTATACTGCTTGCATTAGAGGAGTGTAGCATGTACTGCTTTCAGTTAATCCTATACTGCTGCATAGCCTGTCCTTGCTACTACTGTTGTTACCTTTACCTGCTATCCTACTGCTTAGTATAGGATGCTAGTGTTCCATCAGTGGCCCTACACTCTTGTCCGTCTGCCATGCTATACTACTGGGCCGTGATCACTTCGGGAGGTGATCACGGGCATATACTATATACTTTACACTGTTACATTACCTGTGATACTGTTCGGAGATGGGGGCTGAAGGGGCAGGTGGCTCCATCCCGGTAGAGGTGGGCCTGGGTTCCCGACGGCCCCCGACTGTTACTTTGTGGCGGAGCGACAGGGCAGGTTGAGACCACCTAGGAGAGAGGTGGCCTGGCCCTGGTCGGCGTTCGCGGATACTTAACACGCTTAACGAGATCTGGGTATTTGATCTGAGTCTGGCCATTTGGTCTATACGCACTAACCATCTACGCGGGAGTAGTTATGGGTATCCCGGCGTCGTGGTATCAGCCGAAGCCTTCGTGACGTCAGCGACTGAGTGGCGCGCGCCGCATTGGATCGTAAGCTCGCGCTTGTATTAAGGGGGCTAGATCTGCTTTCGGCCGCGTTCGCAACGTGCAGGTGTGCTATGGGCGATGGGCCCAGACCCCTGTGCGCTTAGGTTTAGACCGGCGTGCTGACCTCTCTGTTGTGCCTAGGTGGGGCTGCGACGTGTTGATCTTCCGCGGCCGGGCATGACCCAGGAAAGTGTGTCCGGCCAAATGGGATCAAGCGTGTTGGGGAATGTGGTGCACCCCTGCAGGGAAGTTTATCTATTCGAATAGCCGTGTCCCTCGGTAAAAGGACGACCCGGAGTTGTACCTTGACCTTATGACAACTAGAACCGGATACTTAATAAAACACACCCTTCCAAGTGCCAGATACAACCCGGTGATCGCTCTCTAACAGGGCAACGAGGAGGGGATCGCCGGGTAGGATTATGCTATGCGATGCTACCAGGAGGACTTCAGTCTACTCTCTTCTATATGCTGCAAGACGGAGGCTGCCAGAAGCGTAGTCTTCGACAGGATTAGCTATCCCCCTCTTATTCTAGCATTCTGCAGTTCAGTCCACTGATATGGCCCTTTACACATATATCCATGCATATGTAGTATAGCTCCTTGCTTGCGAGTACTTTGGATGAGTACTCACGGTTGCTTTCTCCCTCTTTTCCCCCTATCCCTTCTACCTGGTTGTCGCAACCAGATGTTGGAGCCCAGGATCCAGACGCCACCGTCGACGACGACTCCTACTACACCGGAGGTGCCTACTACTACGTGCTGCCCGCTGACGACGACCAGGAGTAGTTTAGGAGGATCCCAGGCAGGAGGCCTGCGCCTCTTCCGATCTGTATCCCAGTTTGTGCTAGCCTTCTTAAGGCAAACTTGTTTAACTTATGTCTGTACGCAGATATTGTTGCTTCCGCTGACTCGTCTATGATCGAGCTCTTGTATTCGAGCCCTCGAGGCCCCTAGCTTGTAATATGATGCTTGTATAACTTATTTTATTTGTAGAGTTGTGTTGTGATATCTTCCCGTGAGTCCCCGATCTTGATCGTACACGTTTGCGTGTATGATTAGTGTACGATTAAATCGGGGGCGTCACAAGTTGGTATCAGAGCCGACTGCCTGTAGGAATCCCCCTTTCCAACTCCTTGGCCGAAGTCGAGTCTAGTCATTGAAAAACTTTTACTAACATGGCTGTGCGGCTTACGGGCCCACGTCGCCATCTGGGTGGTATTAGGATCTTTTACTCCTCGATCCTTACTCTGGGACTCTGAACTCTCTTCTATTCGGGTTAAATGAATTTTGCTAAATCTAACATTAGGATCTCGTTATCACTTTCACCCGGAGAGCCCCTTATTACTGATGATCGTCTGCTGCACGTGAAGACCCTGAAGATACTCACCGCTGTTAACCCGAGAACTTGTGTTCATCGCGTTACAATTCCCCTTCCACCGCCAACCCTTATGGATAAATACTTGCAGTTGTTATGCTTACATACATCCCTAGTTGGTCTTGTTATTACAAGATACCCCGAAATACTCGTCGTATTTTCGAGAATCCTTTGAGCTTACTGCCTTGTTGTTCTTTGTCACCTGAATACCCCTACGGATAATTCTCGCACTTATCGAGTATCCGCTCATTCCCAGTTGTTCAGGTGTTTCGCCAAAGACTTCAAAATATCATTCGATCTTCCGAAAATCCCGAGCAGCCTATTGCTCTTGAAATTCTCGCTTGCTTGCATTATGGTTAATCCCATAAGTTTCGTAATCTTATTGGCCTCCCTTGTCTTTATCATTTTAAGTCTGTTGATTCAATATGTTGAGGATGCTCGCATTCCTCAGTCGAATCCTAGGATTCATCCTTCCGGCTCAGACGTCATTTGGATATGAGCTGGTTCTTGACCAATCAATGCCTTGATCGTTTGTGCTTCCAAGTCTGTTGAACTTATTCATTTTCGATCAGAACAATTGCTTATGATCCCTTGATTTGGAGATCATAAAGTTTCTTTGCATTAAGCTTTGAATTAGTCAGTTGTTTCTATAACCCGATGCCATGGCATTCCTTCTTCCTTTGATTGAGTACCGATACTCACATCAGCCCCGTTGTGGATCGCCATACCCATTGCCGGGTTATTATCCGACAATGTCCTTTACAACCAAAATTATTGTGAGTTCTTTACCTGATACATAATGCCCTTGGTAAATGGTATCATCTGCTTGGCCAACCATGCTCTGCTTTCGAGCTGGTCGTATTTACTATTGAAGCTGGTGTTATATGTTTCCATGATACCCTGACGGGTTGAACCTATGCCTTCCTTTATATGTGTGAACTCGGAAGTTTTCACGAGTCGTACTCATCTGGTATTTCACCAGATAAAACTTTCAACACTAATGCCTTTATCAAAGCGAAAAAGTGAATGGAAGGTTATATATTGAAGAAGTGGGAGTCGACCTTGAACTTTGTGTTCATGCCCATGGACACGATGTAGATCTTATCATTAAAGCTTTTCTTAAATTAATTATTCCCTTGGTATAAGTTCATCTTATCTCTGGGATCTGGCCTTTTGCAATCATGGTTCTGACCATGTTCTCCTTTAAATAACATTTCTCGTGCAAGTTTAAGCATTTGTCTTCTGCAGAGCAACACCCTAGTCCAATCTCTACTTTGATCTGTCGTCGAGCATTACCCCCCTGGTATCTCGAGATTATCATGGAACTGCATAACCTCTTATGAGTTCTTCATCAGGTATTACATTCTCACGGACTCCAATTTTTCACGGGCCTTGAGTTATAAAAACACTCAAGGACACCGATAACGGAATCGAGTCTGCACTGCGATTCAACGAGGATTAGAGATCTTCATCGCTTACAAGTTTAATACTCCATGTCTACCCTAGCCTGAACGGATACATCATTATCGTGCTAATTTTAATCATTAGCATTCTGAGCTCTTCAAGGGTATCAACTGAATTCATGATGAGAAATACCATCCTTGCCCCCGATGATTTGTGTTATCATCGGCCACTTTATTGCCTTCCCTCCAACACAAACTTGTTCATGTTTTGTGTTATACCTTGAGTTCCTTGCTATCCAGCATTTGTCCTTCTTTACCTTGGAATATTACCACCTTTTGTGTCAAGAATGTCGTGGTAATTTTACCACCTCTTGAGAATTCTTGGTATAGTAATATCTCTCGCCATTTGCGTTCATTTCTTGGTCTCCGTGTTGTTTCTAACCGGAATACCGACAAATGGTCTGTGATGTGTAAATTCTAAACTTCTAGCAACCCTATTGCTTTGAAGTTATTGGTCTACAGTTTCATTAGAATTCTATTGCTTATTGAATCATCATTCAAACATTGATCGTGCTACCTAGTCCAGATTCCTGGGTGCACCCTTCTATCATTGCTCAGTTGAGCATGTTTCCCTCGAGCATACATCATTATATCATTGATCCGACAAATGACATTTCCTTGTTCACATAATTGTGGAAATCCATCTTTTGGAAATCTCGATGAATTGTCGCTGAGTTCATCAGCCACCTCATTCTATCCTTGATTTAATAATGAACTCATGATTCGGAACTTGCTTCCACAGTTCAATTCCCAAGAATCTTACAATGTCATCTTGACAATTTGTGTCGCACCTTTTCTCCTCGGGCCTCCTGAGTCTGAGTTATCCTGACACCAATCATATCTGAATCTCGGTCAGATATGATGGTTGGAACATATTTCCAAGAGTTATAACATTGGTCTTATGTGACCCGGTAAGGTGGTGTCGTGCCTAGCACACCTAGCCGGTTGGCCATATTGTTATAGATTCCTTTTCAGCAAGGTTATCCATTCTTCCATGAGGAAATTGTAAGACTTATTCTACAAGTTATTCCTGATGGATCCTTTGTGTTTCCAAAGTCTGATCTTCACCTGATGACCATGTCAATGCTTTCTCGGAGCATGCCTATGGTACTTCAATTTTCAACAAGACCATTTGAAGCCCAATGCTAAATGTTTCCTGCTCAATTATCCAAACACCGATGTACGGGTAATGTCATGAAATTTCTCTCCCCTACCTAAGGAGTTTTCTACATTATATACTGTCATGGATATCATGCTGTGCTTGTCCTTGGGAAGGGTATACCCCTGGTATATGTGACAAACACATTATCCTTTCCACTGTTCTGTTTGATCTGATGATCACATTTTCCTTCCATTGGTTTGTTTAAATCTCCTTGTGATCTATAATATATAAGCAGTAATATTTCCCTGCTTATGTAAACACCTCGTTGTACCTCTCTGTCCGCAAGACCCTGTCGTGATTGTTGATGACATTCGATAACCACCGATGGACGAGAACTTTTCCTATTGGTCCGCCTCGTTTCAACGAGCAGGAGAATGGTTCTCTTCGTCCCTCGCCCTTGGTACCGATGTTGTTGCCGACTTAACCGACGGACTATCCTCTGACATGCCTTGCTCACATGATCATGCAAGATGTCCTCGCCCTTCATACTTTTAACCCACATGGTGGGCCCATAACCCATAGTTCCACAGGATCGAAACTTGACTCTCCTGCACAACCTATTGTCAAAGTTATTCCTCGCGTTTGGCTTCGTATGTAATTCGCGAGCCAACTTCCTAGTGATCCATTCCGGTATCAGACGCAATACTTATTCTCGTTGCTTTGAACCCCTTTCACGCCCTGTTTCAAGCACCGAACAATTGCCTACTTCTCATGAGACCTTCTTAACTTGCTCTCAATATTTTCTAAGGTTTCAATTCGAGAGTTACTTTCACCACCTTCCTCGATGTTATCGACCAGATAGTTGACCTTGCAGAGGTCTGTTCTCCCTGTATGCCCACCCTTTATTCTTTCATAAGTACGATGGAGTTCCGGAAGAAAGGACGCCAACTTCATCATGATGACCTGAAGCAGAGAAATGAATACATCAATGTATTGGTCCGGCCTCTTCGAGAAGAGCAAGCCAGGATGAGAAGACCCGCTAGATTCGTTACCAAACCTTTCCCCCTTTCACTACCTCTTAAATCTCGGGACGAGATTTCTTGTAGTGGAGGAGAATTGTGACGCCCGGATAATTAGGCTACAGTAATCCCACGTTAACGATGCCACGTCACCACAGTTACTGTTGTTAATATCGCGTTAGTTCAAAACTAATTCAAAATTCAAATTCAAAAAGGCAAACAACAAAGGTTTTCAAATATTAAAACTAAATTGATCGGGTTGTGTCGGATAAATCATAAGTAATTATGGTGGAGGATCCACATCATTATAAAATAATTAGAGGCACTAAAATAAATAAAACAATGACCGAAACAATAACTTAAATGTCTTTTTAATTAATAGAGAATACAAGGTACTTTACTTTTGTCCCAAACTTTTTGTGAGAACAGTTGACTCTACAAATCTAATTGAGGGGTGAGTTTCACTTTTTCTAAAAACTATAAACTATTAAATAAGAAAAAGAAAACAGAAACAAATAAAGTAAATAAAAGAAAAGATTAAAACTAGAAAACAAAAGAACAAAAAAAATAGAAAGAGAACCCCCCCTCTCCCCTGGGCCAGGAGGCCCAACTAGCCACACAGCCGGCCCAGCACCCCACTCCTTATCCACTCCCCTCACCCCCCGCAACCCTAGCCGACACCCCACTTGCCCCCATGATCCCCTTCTCCTCCCCCATCGAACTGGATCGGGATCGGCCCCGATCCCATCGCCCCCGACGCCCTGCGGCTACCCGTCGCCGTCCACCATCGCCCGAGGTCTCCGCCGGCGTCGCCTCCTCGCCCACTCTCTCGGCGCCTACCTCGCTGGAGCACCTTGCCGCCTCGACCATGATGCCGCCGTCCTCTCCGTCGACGACCTCGTCTCCGTCGTCGCCCTGTCGTCCCCGTCCTCCTCCCCGAACGGCCTCCACGCACCTCGACGCCCCCCTGCTCACCAACGCCGTGAGGACCCGTTCGTCCTCCCCTTTCCCCTGCTCGTCAACGAGGTCGCCACGCTCACCCGCAACCCCCTCGTGCGTGCTCACCGCGGTCGGGCCGTGCCCTGGCCGTGCGCCGCTCCGTCTGGCCGCGCCCGTTCACCCCGCGCCGACGCGCCATGCCTGCGCCGCTCGCTCGCCGTGCCACCGCCCCGTTTTCCCCCGCATCGCTGCGCCTCGCCTCCCCTGGATCCGCTGCCTCGCCTGCGCCACCCAGCTGCGCCGCGAGCCTCTGCCCCATCGCGCGTGGCCGTGTCGGCTCCGCCCTCCGCTGTCGCGGCACGACCGCGCCCCGCTCCACTGTTGCCGCTGCCGCTGCTCATCCGCCGACTCGCCGCCGGACACACTCGCCGGCGCGCCGGTGCCCGCGCCCGCCAACCGCCCCGGACGCCCAGTCGGGTGCACACCCACGGCCCAGCGCCGTATCGGGCTGGCGCCCAGCGCCCGTCGCCCGCCCGTTTGGCCCCTAGGGCCAATGACATGGGGGCCCCACGCCCCCTAAGAACTGTTAAATAAATAATTAAATAAATAATGAATTAAAAATAAATAAATAAAAAGTAAATAAAAAAATGTTAATTAATTAACTAAATTAATTAACTTAATTAATCCTGTTTAGTTAAACTAATTAAACCTTAGGTACCTAATTAACTAATTAAACTGATTAATAGGTTAATTAGGTTATTGTACCCATGACATGTGGGACCCACCGCCAGTTTGACCAAGTCAACTGACTGTTGACTGCTGACATCACCCTGATGTCATGCTGACATCATAATGGCATTTCCTAATTAAATTAATTCTGATAATTCTAAAAATGAATTAAAACTTTGAAAATTAATATAAAATAAACCGTAGCTCGGATGAAAAAACTTTGTACATGGAAGTTGCTCAGAACGACGAGACGAATTCGGATACGCAGCCCGTTCGTCCGCCACGCGTCCCTAGCATAGTGAACCTGCAACATTTCACCTCCGGTTCATCTGTCCGAAAACGCGAAACACTGGGGATACTTTCCCGGATGTTTCCCTCTTTCGCCGGTACCACCTACTGTCGTGTTAGGCACACCGAACACCGCGTATTGCCTTGTTACGCTTTCTGATGCTTTGATTGCTCTGTTATTTATTGTGTTCCCTCTCCGTTACTTCCTTCCGCTAGACCCTGAGAGTGCCGGCGACCCCCAGTTCAACTACGGTGTTGACGACTCATCCTTCTTGCCAGAGCAACCAGGCAAGCCCCTCCCCCCTTGATCACCAGATATCGCCTATTCTTCTCTATACTGCTTGCATTAGAGGAGTGTAGCATGTACTGCTTTCAGTTAATCCTATACTGCTGCATAGCCTGTCCTTGCTACTACTGTTGTTACCTTTACCTGCTATCCTACTGCTTAGTATAGGATGCTAGTGTTCCATCAGTGGCCCTACACTCTTGTCCGTCTGCCATGCTATACTACTGGGCCGTGATCACTTCGGGAGGTGATCACGGGCATATACTATATACTTTACACTGTTACATTACCTGTGATACTGTTCGGAGATGGGGGCTGAAGGGGCAGGTGGCTCCATCCCGGTAGAGGTGGGCCTGGGGTCCCGACGGCCCCCGACTGTTACTTTGTGGCAGAGCGACAGGGCAGGTTGAGGCCACCTAGGAGAGAGGTGGCCTGGCCCTGGTCGGCGTTTGCGGATACTTAACACGCTTAACGAGATCTGGGTATTTGATCTGAGTCTGGCCATTTGGTCTATACGCACTAACCATCTACGCGGGAGTAGTTATGGGTATCCCGGCGTTGTGGTATCAGCCGAAGCCTTCGTGACGTCAGCGACTGAGTGGTGCGCGCCGCATTGGATCGTAAGCTCGCGCTTGTATTAAGGGGGCTAGATCTGCTTTCGACCGCATTCGCAACGTGCAGGTGTGCTATGGGCGATGGGCCCAGACCCCTGTGCGCTTAGGTTTAGACCGGTCGTGCTGACCTCTCTGTTGTGCCTAGGTGGGGCTGCGACGTGTTGATCTTCCGCAGCCGGGCATGACCCAGGAAAGTGTGTCCGGCCAAATGGGATCAAGCGTGTTGGGGAATGTGGTGCACCCCTGCAGGGAAGTTAATCTATTCGATAGCCGTGATCTTCGGTAACAGGACGACTTGGAGTTGTACCTTGACCTTATGACAACTAGAACCGGATACTTAATAAAACACACCCTTCCAAGTGCCAGATACAACCGGTGATCGCTCTCTAACAGGGCACGAGGAGGGGATCTGGGTAGGATTATGCTATGCGATGCTACCAGGAGGACTTCAGTCTACTCTCTTCTAGATGCTGTAAGACGGAGGCTGCCAGAAGCGTAGTCTTCGAAAGGATTAGCTATCCCCCTCTTATTCTGGCTTTCTGCAGTTCAGTCCACCGATATGGTCCTTTACACATTTACCCATGCATATGTAGTGTAGCTCATTGCTTGCGAGTACTTTGGATTAGTACTCACGGTTGCTTTCTCGCTCTTTTCCCCTATCCCTTCTACCTGGTTGTCGCAACCAGATGTTGGAGCCAGGATCCAGGACGCCACCGTCGACGACGGACTCCTACTTACACCGGAGGTTGCCTACCACTACGTGCTGCCCGCTGACGACGACCAGGAGTTAGTTAGGAGGATCCCAGGCAGGAGGCTGCGCCTCTTTGATCTTGTTATCCAGTTGTGCTAGCCTAAGGCAAACTGTTTAACTATGTCTGTACTCAGATATTGTTGCTTCCGCTGACTCGTCTATGATCGAGCTCTTGTATTCGAGCCCTCGAGGCCCCTGGCTTGTAATATGATGCTTGTATGACTTATTTTATTTGTAGAGTTGTGTTGTGATATCTTCCCGTGAGTCCCTGATCTTGATCGTACATGTTTGCGTGTATGATTAGTGTACGATTAAATCGGGGGCGTCACACACGTATCAAGGGCTATGAATTTAATTTTTTCATGATTAACTTGTGTCATACTTGATGTTTATATTGATGATATTGTTGTCAAATCGGATGCTTTTGAATCTCACTTGGCCGATTTGCGTTTAGCTTTTGAAAGAATGAAAACGTATGGACTGAAGATGAATCCTTTAAAGTGTGTATCGCGTTTACAATTCCCCTTCCACCGTCAACCCTTATGGATAAATACTTGCAGTTGTTATGCTTACATACATCCCTAGATGGTCTTGTTATTACAAGATACCCAAATACTCGTCGTATTTTCGAGAATCCTTTGAGCTTACTGCCTTGCTGTTCTTTGTCACCTGAATACCCCTACGGATAATTCTCGCACTTTCGAGTATTTCATAGCTAATCTATCAGGGAAAGTTGATGCATTTACTCCTATCCTTCGGTTAAAGAATGATGCTGATTTCACTTGGGGGGCAAAACAGCAAGAAGCATTTGATATGATCAAGAATTATTTGTGCACTCCTCCGGTGATGAAAGCACCCAAGCATAGGGAACCCTTCAGACTTTACATTGCAGCAGAGGAAGGAGTTATTGGTGCTGTTCTAACTCAAGAGACCGAAGGAAAAGAGCATGCCATCACTTATTTGAGCCGCTGCCTATTGGACGCAGAGACAAGGTATACATTTATTGAAAAATTATGTCTATGTTTATATTATGCTTGCACAAAATTGAGACATTATTTAGTACCGAGTGCTTGCATAGTAGCTTGTCAGACCGATGTCATTAAATACATGTTGCATAGACCAATTCTTAGTGGTAGAATTGGCAAGTGGGCTTATGCTTTGATTGAATATGATTTGGCCTATGAATCTTTAAAATCCATGAAAGGCAAAATCATTGCTAATTTTATTGTTGAACATCGGATTGATGACAAGCATGATGTTGATATAAACCTTGTCTCAATAGTACCATGGAGATTATATTTTGATGGTTCAGTTTGTACCAATGGCCAAGGTGTTGGTATTGTTTACATGTCTCCTCATGGTGCTGTTTTTGAAGCCTCATGCCGCTTATAATATTTTTGTACAAACAATCAAGCCAAATATGAAGCATTATTATTCGGCCTAGAGATGTTACTTGCTATAGGTGTTACACATATTGAGGCTTATGGTGATTCGTTACTAGTGGTGCAGCAAATATCCAAAGTCTTTCAGTGTTTGGACGAATCACTTAATGTTTATCTTGATAAATGTCTAGATATAATTTCTACTTTGGATTGTTTTAGCATTGCTCATATATCTAGACATGACAATTGGAAAGCAAATAAATTGGCACAACAAGCATCCGGATATCATGTTGATCATGGCATGTTTCATATCTCTCAAAGACCGATGTCTTGTCTTGCCAATATAGGAGAGGCCGAACCTGAACCCACTGATTCGGCCATTAACAAAAAGTCTAGTGCAGGTGACAATCCCGACTGGAGGAAGCCCATTGTTGATTACTTGTGCAACCGAGTGAAAGGGTGGACAGGGTTGTTCGGCGTATGGCTTTCAAGTATACAATGAGAGATGATGGTCTTTATCGCCGAATAGTCGATGATGTTCTTCTAAAGTGTTTGGATGAGGACCAGGCAAGAGTTGCTATGGGAGAGGTACATGAAGGTATTTGTGGCACTCACCAGTCGGCTCCCAAGATGAAATGGTTACTGCGACGTGCTGGGTTTTATTGGCCGACTATGATTAATGATTGCTTCAGATATTATAAAGGGTGCGAAGCTTGTCAAAAATTTGGTGATATTCAATTGGCTCCTGCTGCTAAGTTGCATCCTATTATCAAGACGTGGCCTTTCAGAGGATGGGGTTTCGAATTTATTGGGCAAATTCATCCATCTTCCTCAAAGGGGCATCGGTTCGTATTGGTGGCAACTGATTATTTCACTAAATGGTCTGAAGCAGTACCTCTCAAGAACATGACACATACATAGGTAATTCAATTCATAACCGAGCACATTATTCATAGATTCGGTATTCCTCAAACGTTAACAACAGATCAAGGTTCATCTTTCATGTCACACCAAGTCAGAGAGTTTGCCGGATCTTATAACATGAAGTTGCTCAATTCCTCTCCATATTATGCCCAAGCTAATGGACAAGCTGAGTCTAGCAATAAAATTTTAATCAAACTCATCAAGAAAAAGATTGAAGATAATCCAAGGAGATGGCATGAGTTGTTGTCTCAAGCTTTGTGGGCACATAGAATTTCAAGGCATGGTGCTACGAAGGTGACCCCATATGAGCTAGTATATGGTCAAGAGGCCGTTTTACCAGTGGAAGTAAATTTGAATGCTTTGAGAATAGCCAAACAAAATGATTTATCGGCAGTAGACTTTTATAACTTGATGATGGACAATATTGATGAAGTTGCCGATAAATGTTTGGTTGCTTTGAAGTCCATAGAGAGAGACAAGTTGAGGGTTGCATGAGCTTACAATAAGAAAGTTAAGTTGAAGAATTTTCAAGTTGGTGATCTCGTCTGGAAAGTGATTCTGCCGATTGGTTCAAGAGATAGAAAATTCGGGAAGTGGTCTCCAAGTTGGGAAGGTCCTTTTAGAATTACAAGAGTTGTCCCCGGAAATTCATATTTGGTGGAATCAATACAAGGGGCATTGTTACCTCGAGCTCTCAATGGCAAATATTTGAAGAAGTACCACCCGAGTGTGTGGCAGGAAGCCTAAGTAGGCAATGGCCGATATACGATTATCGCCCTTAGCACAAACATGGCCGATACATAATTATCGCCCTGAGAAATATAAATGGCCGATGGAGTGTTTACATCGTCCTTAGAACAAATACATTGCAAATTATTTTTCGGCACGCAAGTTTTGCCGAAAAACAGGGGGGCATGTGTTGACGCTCAAAAGTGGCATAGTCATAAAATTAGATTAGGCTATATAAATACTAATCCAAACTCAGGATGGGAGGTCACTCCGGATGGCTCTCTTTAAGAAGATCGAGATGGATATGAAGATGGTATATAGAGGAGCTCGGATGTAATAGTTATGACAAGTTCGGCGATGCTCATGTTGACACCAGATTAAATAATGGCATTAAACTCAATTAAGAAGACCTCTGATGGAAAACGTTTCAACATGAAAGTTGTGCGTCTCGTCGAAACGGTGGATTTTGATATACAAATCGTCTTAATCCGAGGTCGTATGCAACCTGTGGAGGCAAAACAAGGTCAGAAACAGAAGGTGCAGAGTCATTTCGGACCGACCGAGTTTATTTGATGGGTGAGACCGAGTTGGTCCGAAAATTTACCAGAGAGTTGGCAATGTTGACTCGGTAGGACCGAAGCAACCCAATCGGTAAGACCGATATTGATCCGGAAATTACACAAAGTAACAGAGAGTTGGCCACGTTCACTCGGTGGGACCGAAGCAAACCAATCGGTGAGAGCGAGATTGATCCAGAAATTGCCAAAGATTCCTGTCCGAGTTAGGTTAGGGTTTTTGATGTTTTGGACGGAATTTTTAGTCCTTTTCTTGTACGGAAAGTCCAGTCGGCTCATAAATAGATGAGAGGTGATGGCCGATTGAACAACACACAATCGAACAAATCAATATACTACTTTTTCATCTACGTTTTATCTCTCCACCGTTTTTCTCTCTCGTTCTTCGCTGTTCTTCGTGTTTGAGAGCTGCGAATCCCGAGGCTCTAGGGGCGAGCGAATCGACCTAGGGCAGCCCATAGGCTCCGCACTCCCTGACGGGGTCCCTCCCGGGGGTGTGGGGTTTTCGGGTCTGCAAAAGCGCCCGTCGACTGTCTTGCGTATCGCGCTGTCGGTCGGGTCTCCTTCGACGTGAGCTGCGGTGCATCACCCCCGGCGTCGAGGGTACACGTGACGTGTTCGTGTGTCAACAAGACCACAACAAATGTTGTGTCTACAGGAGAGATAGAGAGAGTAATTTTAGTGGTATGAGTCATATGTAGAGACATATAGGGTGTGTGAGAGAATCCCATAGAGAGAAAGACAATGTGAAAGACGAGTGGAGACTGTGTGTTTGGCGGTGAAAAAGAAAGCTTGGGTACCGAGTGATACCAGGGAACAGTAGAGACGTGAGAGATAATGAAAACCGTGTAATTTATAATGATAGGGAGAGTGTGACACTTCTCAAGGGAGACGTCGAGAGACCATGTTTGTGAGGATAGGAGCAACATGAAGTGAGTGTGCGGGTGAGCTGGAGAAAAGAGAGTGATAGCTACCTGCAGGAGCATGCATGCGAGAGAGATGGGCGTGAAAGGAGTGAACAAAAAAGGGATTCAAATATTTGAATTCGAGATGATGATACATGTAATCCATACTCGAACCAAAATTGATCTATCAAACATGCATACTCATATGAATTCATGCACATCTATGTTATTTAATACTCCCTCCGTCCGGAAATACTTGTCGCAGAAATACATAAAATGGATGTATCTAGAACTAAAATACATCTAGATACATCCATTCCTCCGAAAAGTATTTCCGAACGGAGGGAGTATGTAGATATTACTGATCCATACATTTTAGTAGAACATAATTTGGTTAAATTTTTCGAATTCAACCTTAAGATTTTGAGATCGTTGTATTTGTAGATCATATTATACTTATAAAGGAGCAGAATTCTTTGTTGTGCTTTTGAAAGTATATATATATAATGATGTATATAGAATGTAATTCCAATTGAAAATGGATCCCGCCCAAAAAATAGAATACAAACGGGATTCGAATTGAGTTGGCACGATAAATGTGCACTCTGCAAAATTTGAACGAAGCGGGGAAAGTCGCAGTAACCGCCCGAAACCAAAATCTGCGAGATGGAAATCACTACTGCCTATCCCTGCCACGCAAAGCATATATGCTGGATTTCTATAGGTTTCAATAGGGATAGGTTTGTAATTTCACCCAAACGTGACGTAACCGCCTCTCACCCGTATTCATACATGGTGGGTGCCAAAACACAGTGTGTCCTCGGCCGAAATCGGCTCCCTCCCCGATTCATATTCATACACGGTGGGCGCCAAAAACAAACTCTCGTCGGCAAATATTCGGTGTATGCGAGATTACCGTCCTATCCCCGACCGACTAGTGTTGCTGTGATGTAGTAGAAATTTGAAATGGGGGCTAAGTTTGTTAATTTCCTCGCATTTGAGACAAGCGCGCCCTGAATACATGGTTCCCCCTTCCTCTCTACCTCCCTTTTCCCCATTCGTACTCCGTGGGCGCCAAAACACCCTCTCCACCCCACCCTCCTCCGTCCGCCACCGTCCGCCACCCCATCCACCGCCGTCCTCCTCCACCATGCTGGAGCTGATACCCCGACGCCGCCGTCCATTACAAGAGATCGACCTCTCTCATCCATGGCTTCGGACCGGGATCCTTGCATCCCGTCCTCTCGCTTCATCCCCGCCGTCGTCCACCTTGCCGGCGCCGCTCCTACGACCGTCTCGTCCACCGTGCCCCGCCGCCACCGTCTACCCTCCTAGATCTGCTTCCATGCCGCCGACAGCCATCGCTACCGCAGCACCGTCAAATTCTCAACAGATGCCTACACGGCGCCGCACCAGAGGCGGTACTCTTTCATATCTGTTCAACTTATTTATCGCAGCAAGAAAATAGATCGCCACTGCTTTACTCTGATTTCTTGTCTTGGTTGCGAAGTTGCCCTTGTCCGGTTTGCACCTTCAGATCCGCCATGGCACGCTCAACACCATACTCGCAATGCTTATGGTTTTCCCCTTTTATATTCCACACTAGTTAAATCACAGTAGACTAAATTTCAAAATTGGGTCAGTCGATTTTTCAGAGCTCGCCGGAGTTCTTCGGTGCGATCGAAGGGGCTCGGGTGGTTGTGGGGCCTCGACAAACGAAGAAAACTCAACGCGGGTGGGGGTTGGGGTGGGGATGGCGGAGGAACACAAGCGGCGGGGGCCGGTGGTCCGGCCGGCGGCCCGTGCGGTGTTTTGTATGGGAAGAATCAGAGACGAGGAAGAAGAAGGGTTAGGAGACGTAGGATCTTCATCCAACCGCCTGAAATGGTCGAGAGACAGCTAGGAGTTGCATTCTTGATGCGCTCTGGTTCATCATGTGTGGGCACTGCGCAACCAACATTTTATTATCCAAATTCCGCTTGCTCTTCTTTACCATGTTCCTCTTCCGTTCTTCTTTAATATGTACTCTCTCCGTTCCTAAATACAAGTCTTTGCATAGATTCCACCATGGACTACATATGGAGCAAAATGAGTGAATCTACACTCTAAAATGTACCTGGATACATCTGTATGTGATCCATAGTGGAAATCTCTACCAAGACTTATATTTTGGAACGGAGGGAGTATGATAGTAGTACAGTATGTTCCTTGTACTGAAGATGAGCAGGGACATTTGCAGTGTAGAGGTCTATACGGTCGGTTGTGATGGACACTTTGAGCC
Source organism: Triticum urartu (assembly GCF_003073215.2). Lineage (NCBI taxonomy): Eukaryota > Viridiplantae > Streptophyta > Magnoliopsida > Poales > Poaceae > Triticum > Triticum urartu. The sequence goes on along the minus strand of NC_053024.1, from coordinate 348,979,140 downwards.
TCTTTGATTCGTAGGATCTTGTAAACATAGGAATAGGATTTGTAGTGGCCTGCCCACTTGAATCCTATAAGAATAGCAAGGAAATGCGGGGAGCTGTGTCGCCTTTGAGAGTTGCATTGATATTAACATTACCGCACCTTCACTTGAAGAGAGCTGGTATCCAAAGCCTTTCTAGCAGTACCGACAATACTAGCACATATATTCCAGCAAGTTCCACTTTGCTGATTTTACTCTGATGCTTAAGGTTTTCCCGTTATATCTACACTATGATTTGTGTAGCTGCTTTGTGTCGCACTAGCAGCAGTCCACTCTTGAAGCTAAACACTGCAATGACTTACAAAATTGGCACCAAGGCATTGAGTGCCATTCTGGATGCAATGAAACTCATACGCTCCCCACCCGTTGATTCTTGTTCAGAATATCATCCTAATGACTATTCTAACCTCGAGGAGTCAAAGGCAGATGGCCTATCCTATTCACCCATCAAGGTGCCTGTTCTAATTTTGCAATTTTATTGATTGCGGGTATCTTGCATATGTTGTCTTGCATTTCTTCTACTTTGTTGCACCGCCATCTGCTTAGTTTACTCATCATATATGTCGAGATGCCATGCCCATCCATTATCAATACATATTCCATCTGTCATCATACCATGTTTTTCCACTCAAATGCTGTTCTTGTGCATCAGGCATCAAAAAGGAAGAGGGTGATTGCCGAACCTGAAGGAGCACCAGCAAAGTCCTTGAAAAACATGGTGGTGCCGGAGAAATTAGACAACACCCCACTTATATTGGTTGTACAACCAGTGACACAAAACGTAGGACCGACTCCAGCAGACTGTACCCATACTTCACTGGCCACACCACTAGCCCCACCACATAGGACCTGCACTCCAGAAAAAGGTATACCGATTTCATTTGCCATAGCACCAGGTGTACCACAGAAAAATCCCACTCCAGCAAAAAGTACAGCAAGTCCACCGGCCGAAGACCTATCCCAACTATAGAGACGGCCAATTCCTGCAGATTGGAACCCCATTCCATTTATTCCCAGTTTAAAAGACAATGCTTTCAATGTTGTTAGGGACTACGTGCATATATTCCCATCATGGGAAGATTATTGTGAAGACAAACACCATTTTCACATCTTCTTGTGCAACTTACGTGTAAGTGCTATTATGCATGGCTATTATTTTCCTGTTTTCTGCTGATTGAACACATCAATGATTTACATTACATTGTTGTAACTAGGCGAGGGTCAATCTGGATAGTCATGACGAGCAAAGCTTGCTTGTGCTTTTCAAGGAAGCATTGCAGCAGTATCAGTGTTACCTGAGGAAATCACACTTTGATGGCAAGTCTATAAACGAATTCCTGGTGAAGTCTCCTGTGCTAAATTTAGAAGACATTGAATGGAAAAACCTTGTTATGCACTGGTCTCGTTCCTAGGATGAGGTACTGTCTATGAAATCACATGACAATTTGAACTTCTACTTTTCCGCATGTGCCTTATGGATCTTTTTTGCAGGAAATCTGCTCGAAGAAGAATTCTGGTTTGACAATAACGACAGGATATCTCAAATATGCTGCCCGCTGCTTTGCTCTTGTTAGTACCTGTTGTCCTGTATCACTGTACTTGCATACACACCTGGTTCATTATGTGACAGCAGTATGCATGATAGCTTGCTTATCAATTGTTCGCTCCAAATTATCTGATCTGTATGAATGGTTACATTAGTGTAGAATATATCCAATGCCAATGTTTTTTTAGCTCTGCATTGTTCTTGTAAGTACATGCTGTCCTTTATCAGTGTACTTATAATGACAGGTAGTTTTTCATGTACCATCACTCTGCAACTTATTTTCCTTTGCCCTCCATTTTCTACACATCATATTTATACTTACTCTTACCATAAGGTTGGTACTGAAGAAGTTTAGCTGTGCATTGCTCTTGGCTGTACCTTTTTCCTGTATCGCTGCACTTACATTTATAGCTACTTGGTTATGTAGCATCACTCTTCATCTTATCTTAATTATTCTCCATTTTTTCGTATATTATCACATCTATATTTACTCTTAAAAAAATGTAGAATAAATGTAATGCTTTTGAAGAAGATTCTGTGGTAAACTTCTTGAATTACCCCCCCATCAGCATGGACAAGGCCTTTATACTCTTCACCAATAATGTAAGTTTGTCCATCTCAAGCCTTCAAACTTTGTTGTATATATTTGGTTAGGCATGACTGCAACAGCTGTTTATTTTTGGTGTTTGCTTCAAATTGCTTGTTTAAAGTTTATTATATGTAGTTCATAAACAAAAGTTCGTCCTTTCTCAATTTAAGTTTTCAGTTGTACAACCAAGTTCCTTCTTCATACCATGTAAATTAAACTATACAGAGCAAGTGATCTTCTTTTGCACTGCATGTATGCTTCTGTTCTTCATCTGTAATCCAGTGGTGTGGTGAACCTACCGAGTACAGCACAATGTCATATTCTGCAATGTCTTAACTATGAAAAATGTCATATCATTCTACTATTATTTAAACCGTCTCTTTATTTGCCAATCTGAAATGGTATAAATTGACAGCACACTAACCACTGATACTTATGAGTTCTTGATCTGTAATCCAGTGGTGTCGTGAAGCTGCCAACTCCTTCACAATGTCATTTCCTGCCATGTCTTGACCTGAACAATACCATATTGTGTTAATGCAAATTTAAACTATGTCACTTTATTCGTCAGTAAGAAATGTGATGAATTGTCAGCACTGATACTTTTATGTGCAAAACCTGTCATCTGTCTGCTTGTTTATCTTTCAGAGTGAGGAAGATATAAGTGTTGAACAAGCGCAGTCTCATCATCTTGCTCAGCTGCTTGCGCTGCAGCTCCCCAGTAGGGCTAACCTTTCTTGAACTCTATTGAAGTGCTGTCGGTTTTGTATATTATTTTGTCGGCATGTTTATTTGCACTGGTGGCTATTTTTGATGCCCAATGTATGTAATCTGCTGTCTGCTTGTGCTTTATTATCATAGTGGCGAACTTTGATGCCCAGTGGATGTAATATGCCATAATTTCTTTATTGTATAGTATAGGTTTTTTTCTTATTCACGATGCTGCAATTATTTTACTGTATATATATATATATATATCCTGTCTTCGTAGTAAACCGGCCAAACCGTAAAATTACGGTACATAATCGGGCCGTCATGCAATCACGATGTAGGTTGGGCCTGAAACGTGCCGATCAGCTCACGGGCCGGCAGCAGCCCGAAATGAACCCCGACCCATGATTGTGCGAATCAAATCACGGGCTTTTAATAGGCCGAAAAATTGTCTCGGTCCTTGTTTGGCCCAATCAGATATCGGCTGCGAGCAGGCCGGATGCAAACCGGGCCGTAGTTAGGCCCAACTATATGACGGGCTTTTAACAGGCTAAAATTAATATAGGGCCAAAATGTTAAACGGGCCCTTAACAGGCCAAAACTAATATCAGGCCGAATTACTAAGTGGGCCTTTAGCAAGTGGGCCCAAAAGCATAGTGTCCAGTTGACGGGCCGAATCTGATATGGGCCATAATTAGGCCCAAAACCTCTTAAAGGGCCGGACCTGATCTGGGCCGTAATTTGGCCCAGAACGTGGTAGGCTTTTAACGGGCCGGATCTCATATGGGCCACTATTAGGCCCGGAGCGTGGCAGGCCATTAATAGACCGTATCAAATATGGGCCGACATTTGGCCCAAAACATGGCAGCTAGTTAACGGGCCGGCCTACTAGGGTCCTCAAAATCTTGTGGGCCTACAGCTGGGTCGGCCCATTAATGTCAGCGAAATCTCGTGGGCCTTTAGCTGGGCCGGCCCATTATGATCCGCAAGAATTTTGTGGGCCTTTACCTGGGCTGGCCTATTATGGCACACAAAAATCTTGTGGGCCTGTACCTGGGCCGGCCCATTATGGCCCGCGAAATCTTGTGGGCCTTTAGCTGGGCCAGCCCATTATGGTCCACAAAATCTCGTGGGCCTTTAGCTGGGCTGGCCCATTATGGTCCGCAAAATCTTGTGGGCCTTTAGTTGGGCTGGCCCATTTAAACTTGTTGGGCCGTGCCACGTGTCGACGTATCATAGGCGCCTTCTGTCCAGTGAGTGGATGGCATCTGTCCCGACGATGAGCCGACACGTGTTTCCTCTAGCCAATGATGATTTTACACGTGGAAAATCCCCATTGGTCGGGGCTGTTAACGGGTTATCGGATCCAAAACCCGACCCGATAGCTTAACGGCGTTCCGTTACGGTGGATGCCACGTGTCGGTCACCCTTGACAAAAGCACTTCTATGACGCGCGATTTATCATCATGGAAGTGGACACTTCCGTGATGATAATTTTGGTAGTGTCATGGAACACTTCTACGACAACACAGGTATGACCATCTTGATTCTGTCATAAATTTGTCATGGATGTACATGCATGACAAAAAAAGCAACATACTGTGACAAACATGTATCATCACGGAAGTGTATTTTTTTGTAGTGTAAGGATAAAACGATGGGGTATATCTCTACATAGATAGATCTTCTCTACATCATGTCATCGTTCTTATTGCATTACTCCGTTTCTTCATGAACTTAATACACTAGATGCATGCTGGATAGCGGTCGATGTGTGGAGTAATAGTAATAGATCCAGGCAGGAGTCGGTCTACTAATCTTGGACGTGATGCCTATATAATGATCATTGCTTGGATATCATCATAATTATTTGAAGTTCTATCAATTGCCCAACAGTAATTTGTTCACCCACCACTTTGCTATTTTTTGAGAGAGAAGCCACTAGTGAAACCTACGACCCCCTGGTCTTCTTTCTCATATTATTTGCCTTTGCCATCTATTTTTATTTGATTTTATTTTTAGATCTATTAATCCAAAAACCCCAAAATACTTTGCTTCACTTTATTTTATTTGCGATCTATTTATTCAATCTATTATAACCTTTTTCCCGTCACGCACCAATTTCTGGCACCGTTACCCGAAAGGGATTGACAACCCCTTTAACACGTCGGATTGCGAGGATTTGTTATTTGTGTGCAGGGGCTGTTTACGTTGTGTTGCTTGGTTCTCCTACTGGTTCGATAACCTTGGTTTCATATCTCAGGGAAATACCTACCGCCACTGTGCTGCATCATCCCTTCCTCTTTGGGGAAATACCGATGTAGCTTCAAGCGACATCAGTGCACATGAGACCGATTCCACCGACAGACATGCAACTAGTTTTGCATAAAGGTGGTTGGCGGGTGTATGTCTCTCCTACTTTAGTTGAATCGAATTTGACTCCGGCTGGTCCTTGAAGAAGGTTAAAACAGCAAACATGATGAAACACCATTGTGGTTTGATGCGTAGGTAAGAATGGTTCTTGCTAGAAGACCGTAGCACCCATGTAAAACTTGCAATAACAAAGTAGAGGACGTCTAACTTGTTTTTGCAGGGCATGTTGTGATGTGATATGGTCAAGACATGATGTGATAAACATTATTGTATGATATGATCATGTTTTGTGAGATATCTGACAACCGGCAGGAGCCTTATGGTTCTCTCTTTATTGTATGAAATGCAAATGCCATGTAATTGCTTTACTTTATCATTATGCTTTAGCGATAGTTGTAGAAGAAATAGTTGGCGAGACAACCACTATGCTATGATGGAGATCAAGGTGTCGAGCCAGTGACGAAGGAGATCATGACGATGCTTTGGAGATGGAGATCAAAAGCACAAGAATGTGCATCCCCTCCAAATTTCCGGCTCCAAACCCCCCGCTCCTCTCTCCGCGCCGGAACGTCCGGACGGCACTGGACACGTCCGCCACCGCGCCTGCAGCCAACCGCGTCCCGCCACATGGCTCCGCCGCCGCGCGCCGTCGCCCATCCCTGCTGCCTGCGCCGCCCGTCCCTCGCCGGCGTCGCCGCCTCGCTGCCCGCCGAGCTCGCCGCCCAGTGCCGCTGCCTCACCTCGCCCGACGCCTCGCCGCCCAGCGCCGCCCCCTCGTCGACCGCGCTCAGATCCGGCGGGATCCCGACCGGGGAGCACCCCGTCGTCCGGATCCGGCCATCCCACGTCGCCGGTGACCTCCCCTTCAAGCTCCCGCCGGCGTCCTCCTCATCTCCGGTGACATCTCCGACCAACCTCGGGATCCTTGCTAACCCTAGATCTGGGAGGAGGTTGGCCCCGAATTTCCTACCGAGTCTTTTTCTGCAATGATTTATGCCCTTGTTCAACGCATCATATCTCCATGATCGAGGCTCCAAATCTTGCTTATGATATGTAGAAATGTTAGTCTCATTGAGCTCTTCATGTTAGAAACATTTCCATGCATGTTACGGCCCATTATGATGCCTTTTTCATTAATGCAAGAGTGCTATTAATTGTTAGCTGCTGGTACTTATCAGATCATGATGATTTGTCATTTTTGTTGCATTTGATGTGTGCATCATATGAGCATGAGGTCTACATGTGTTTTGAAGTAAACCATGCCATATTTACAGAGGTGAAAGTCTTGTATTTTTGGGATCAATGTGGTGACTAGCACAAGCATGCAAAGTAGGCTCCATAATGTTGCTGTTTTCAGTGACTTAGGATTTTGCTAAGTCTTTTCTCTGCTGTTATTTTGATGCCATGTAAACTTGATGCTACAGTGAGATCCGTGCTTATTTTGAGATACATCAGTAAGGATGTTTTGAACATGTAGTTATGCTCTATCCATTCTTGCCCCTGGTTGCAATTATGGAGTGCTCTAGCATGTCATTTTCTTACTTTACTTTTACTATAAAATGTTCCTGGCAGAATGTTAACATGTTAATCAATATTGCCATGGTTGTTGCTAGTGATCCATGCATCCTATTAACTTGCTCTTGACACGGTTAGCTTCATAAACATATCATCTTGCTGTTGGTATGCTTATGTTGTCATGGAATGCTTTTTGATGAGTGGCATGAGCTCGCAAAGTTGCTATCATAAATCTGTTTATGCCATGCTCTATTTTTCTTGTCTGAAACTGTTAATAAAACATGCTATGTTTACATGGGTGCCATCATAGCTTATGTGCCTTTTTGGCTCATGTTCAGTAAGGGACTTTTGTTCTATGCATTTAGTAGAATAATGACATGCCTTTGTTTGCTATGATATGTTCCTGTAGCGTGTTGTTTGCTTGCTCTAAACAGTGCTTCCTGATGTTTTTTTTGACATGTTAGTATTTTCACTAAGTCCGTGAACCTGATATCGTTTGCACTTTTGCCATGCTTGTTTGAACCTGTTCTAGTGTGATTTAGCCGTAGCTCAGTGTTCATGTTTTGTCAATAATCTCGTGTACATCACTGCCATATGCTTTGTTGATATGTTGGAGTGCAGTAGCTTAGTTTCTTGTTGCATTCTTAGTGCCATATGTTGGAGTACAGTTTTGCATCAACCTTGTTTTGCTTGCCTTTTGCAAACCGTTCATCCGTTTTCGGTGATCTTTATATCGATTTCAATCGAAATTATATCATCTTTCCACCAGCATACTTGGTTTTCCAAGTTGATGCCTTGTTCATTCTTTCCCTTCCGGAGCACACATATGCATTGCATATCATATCTTGCATATCATGCCATGTATTGCATCATGTTGCTTGTGCATTGCACCGTGATTGATTATTGTTCCATTGCTTGTGTTCTTGCCTTGGGTAGAGCCGGAAGACGAGTACGTGAATGAGGAACCCGTTGAGTATGCTAACGAGGATCAAGCTTTCGACAACTCTGAGAACTTTGCAGGTAAGATGACCATACCTTCGAAATCACTTCTATCTTTGCTTGCTAGTTGTTCGCTCTATTGCAATGTCGCGCTACCTACTACTTGCTTATCATGCCTCCCATATTGCCATGTCAAGCATCTAACCCACCTTCCTAGCAAACCGTTGTTTGGCTATGTTACCGCTTTTGCTCAGCCCCTCTTATAGCATTGCTAGTTGCAGGTGAAGTTGAAGTTTGTTCCATGTTGGAACATGGATATGTTGGGATATCATTATTATATCTAATTTACTTTAATGCATATATATACTTGGTAAAGGGTGGAAGGCTCAGCCTTATGCCTAGTGTTTTGTTCCACTCTTGCCACCCTAGTTTCTGTCATACTGGTGTTATGTTCCTTGATTTTTGCGTTCCTTACGAGGTTGGGTGTTATGGGAACCCCTTGACAGTTCGCTTTGAATAAAACTCCTCAAGCAAGGCCCAACCTTGGTTTTAACATTTGCCACCTAAGCCTTTTCCCTTGGGTTCCGCGGACTCAAGGGTCATCTTTATTTCAAACCCCCGGGCCAATGCTCCTGTGAGTGTTGGTCCAAACTAGGCGATGTCCGGCGCCCCCTAGGCAACCAGGGTCTATGCCAACCCGATGTCTGGCCCATACTGTGTGCCCTGAGAACGAGATACGTGCGACTCCTATCGGGATTTGTCGGCACATCGGATGGCTTTGCTGGTCTTGTTTTATCATTGTCGAAATGTCTTGTAACCGGGATTCCGAGACTGGTCGGGTCTTTCCAGGAGAAGGAATATCCTTCGTTGACTGTGAGAGCTTGTGATGGGCTAAGTTGGGACACCCCTACAGGGTATAAACTTTCGAGAGCCATGCCCGCTGTTATGTCGCAGATGGGAATTTGTTAATATCCGGTTGTAGAGAAATTGACACTTAACTTAATTAAAATGAATCAACTGTGTGTGTAGCCGTGATGGTCTCTTTTAAGCGGAGTCCGGGAAGAGAACACGGTCTTGTGTTATGCTTGAACGTAAGTATCTTTAGGATCACTTCTTGATCACTTATAGCTTCTCGGCCGTGCCCTGCTTCTCTTCTCGCTGTTATTTGCGTATGTTAGCAACCATATATGCTTAGTGCTTGCTGCAGCTCCACCTCACTACCTTCTCCTACCCATAAGCTTAAATAGTCTTGATCTCGCAGGTGTGAGATTGCTGAGACCTCGTGACTCACGGATACTTCCAAACAGATGTAGGTACCGAGGATACTCGTGCAGGTGATGCTACCGAACTCAAGTGGGAGTTCGACGAGGATTCGAGCCGTTACTACGTTTTGTTCCTGATGATCAGTAGTGGAGCCCAGTTGGGACGATCGGGGATCTAGCATTTGGGGTTGTCTTCCTTTATTTTGGTCGTAGTCGGTCTTTGAGTGTATTTGGATGATGTATGAATTATCTATGTATTGTGTGAAGTGGCGATTGTAAGCCAACTCTTTATCCCTTTCTATTCAGTACATGGGATTGTGTGAAGATTACCCCTCTTGCGACAAAACTACCATGCGGCTATGCCTCTAAGTCATGCCCCGACACGTGGGAGATATATCCGCATTGTGGGTGTTACATCCCTTGAGTCATCGTGACTAACTACAAGATTGCACTCAAAAATAGATCTGATGAGAAAACGGCGAATGAAAAGGGGGTGAATAAAAATGGCAAATTTTTGTGCAGTGGGGGAGAGGAAAATGAGAGGCAAATGGAAAATAGTGTAAATTGCAAGGAGATGAGATTTGTGATTAGGAACCTGGTAGATGTTGGTGATGTCTCCCCAGCAACGGCGCCAGTAAGTTCCTTTGATGTCGCTTGAGATGTGTTGGTGTTTCCCCAAGGAATAAGGGAGGATGCAGCAGAACAACGGTAAGGTATTTCCCTCAGTGATGAGAACAAGGTTATCAAACAGTAGCAGAACCATGCAACACTACGTAAACAGTACTTGCACACAAATAACAAACACTTGCAACCTGACGCGTTAAAGGGGTTGTCAATCCCTTTTGGGTAATGGTGCCAAAAAGTGACGTAAGGATGGGATAAAATTGTAGTAGATTGATAGATGCAAATAAAAGTAAATAAAACGTAGCAAGGTATTTTTGGGTTTTTGATAATATAGATCTGAAAATAAAAGAAAAGGCATTTGGCAATATGGATCTGAAAGTATATGATAGAAAATAGATCTTGGGGTCGTAGATTTCACCAGTGGCTTCTCTAGAGAAAATAGCAACGGTGGGTAGACAAATTACTGTTGGGAAATTGATAAAAAGCAAATAATTATGACAATATCCAAGACAATGATCATGTATATAGGCATCACGTCCAAGATTAGTATACCGACTCCTGCCTGCATCTACTACTATTACTCCACACATCGACCGCTATCCAGCATGCATCTAGTGTATTAAGTTCATGAAAAAACGGAGTAATGCAATAAGAACGATGACATGATGTAGACAAGATCTATTCATGTAGGAATAGACTCCATATTTTTATCCTTAATAGTAACGATACATGTGTGCCTTGCTGCCCCTTCTATCACTTGGAAAGGGCACCGCAAGATCGAACCCATTACAAAGCACCTCTTCACATTGCAAGATAAATAGATCAAGTTGGCCAAATAAAACTCAAATATCGGAGAAGAAATACGAGGATATGACAATCAAGATTGGTATTAGTCAAGTCAAATTTGATCATAAACTCACAATTCATTGGATCCCAACAAACACACCGCAAAGAGTCATTACATCAAATAGATCTCCAAGAGACCGTTGTATTGAGAATCAAAAGAGAGAGAGGAAGCCATCTAGCTACTAACTACGAACCTGTAGGTCTACAATGAACTACTCACGCATCATCGGAGAGGCACCAATGAGGATGATGAACCCCTCCGTGATGGTGTCTAGATTGGATCTATGGTTTTTGGAACTTGCGGCGGCTGGATGAACCCCTCCGTGATGATGAACTTACGCAAGGAGGTATTTATAGAGCGAAGAGGCGGTGCGGGAGGCCACCGAGGTGGGCACAATCGACCTGGGGGCACCTGAGGGACCAGGCATGCCCTGGTGGGTTGTGCCCCCTCGGGGCATTCCCCAGGTGCTTCTCTGGCCCATTTGGTGTCTTCTGGTCCAAAAAAATCCACAAAAAGTTTCGCTACATTTGGACTCCGTTTGATATTGATTTTCTGTGATGTAAATAACAAGCAGAAAACAAGAACTGGCACTTGGCACTATGTCACTAGGTTGGTCCCAAAAAATGATATAAAATGATTGTAAGACATCCAGGAATGATAATATAGCAGCATGGAACAATAAAAAAAATTATAGATACGTTGGAGACATGTCACGGAGGGGACCAACTGTTGGGAATCGTTGCATGGAAAACAAAAAAAATTCTACACGCACGCAATGCTCTATCCATGGAGATGCATAGCAACGAGGGGGGAGTGTGTCTACGTACTCTCATAGACCATAAGTGGAAGCGTGGTTGATGTAGTCGAACTTCTTCGCGCTTCAACTGATCAAGTACCGAAGGCATGGCACCTCCGTGTTCTACACACGTTCAGCTCGGTGAAGTCCATTGCCTTCTTGATCCAGCAAGACGTCGAGGTAGTAGATGAGTTCCTTTAGCACAATGGCATGGTGACGGTGATGGTGAAGTGATCCTCGCAACGCTTCGCCTATGAAAGCACAAGTGCTCCCTAGGTGGTTTTGGTAATTAATGACAACATATCTCTTGTTGGACTAAGACTTTTACCTAGTATGTTTTAGATAAGTTCAACAATGAAGTGGCATGGACTAGAGGATGTGGAACCCCTTCAAGATGCTAAGGACAAAGGATTGGCTCAAGCTCCAAGCTCAAGACTCTACATTTTCTATTTTAGTGATCCAAGATCACATTGAGTCTATAGGAAAGCCAATACTATTAAGAAGGGATGAGGTGTTGCTTAATGGCTTGCTTGCTCAAAGTGCTTAGTGATATGCTCCAAAGCCCTCAACCACTTTCTCACTTCCAAATATGTCCCACACCAAATATCCAACTCGGCCCCACCGATTCTTTCTATCCGAAGCCACCGAGTTCAGTTGACATAGCCACTGCCAGAAACCCTAATCAGTTCGGTCTCACCGATGGGATCTCGGTCTCACCGAGATGGGCTTGCAAACTCTATGTTACCTGTTGCAATATTTTCGGTCCCACCGAGATATGCAATCGGCCCCACCGAGTTTGCTTAGCCAACTGTAACATCCCAAATTTTCAATTTGGAATGTTATACACTAGATCATCATTGCATATCATATTTTATTGCATTTTGGCTGATCCTAGAAAATTCTACGCAACTCAAGGACCCTCGGAGAGAGTTGGGGATTTCATTATTTTCATATTTGAGTTTTCTCAAATTTTGAAAATAGGATCATTTGATTTTATTTATTTTATCTTCAGTTATTTCTATTATCAAAATATGAGAGAGGGAATAAAATGAATTTCCCCAAAATAAAGAAATACTGAGGATTTAATAAAAAATCAAATAAGATTTTATTTTGGTTTTATTTGCTATTTTATTTGAATTTAAGAAAATGCGCGTTTTTCAAAATTGCATTTAGGCCCAAAATAAATGTTCATCATGTGCGGCTTGATTTTAGGAAGCCGGGGAAAATTTATTTCGGAATTTTTGAAGTCCGTTTAGTATTCCTTTTGTTTTCTTTTTCTGAGCGTAACTATTAAAAAAAAACGCAACCGACTTACCGGGCCGTGTCTGACCTGGACACTTGGCCCGGCCGACTTTATAAGCCGGGGAGGCCCAGCCGAACCCCCACTAAACCCTAGCTGCCAGTCCCGCCGCCCTAGCCTGCCGCCGCCGCCGCCAGAGGTTGACCTCGCCGCCACCGTTTTTTTCGAAAAACCGATCGGTTTTCCGTCGGTTTCGTTCGGTTTGTTTTAGTTCATTTTTTAATAGATAGGTTTTTCTGGTCTATTTAATTAGCGAGCGTTCGCTCGTTCGTTCGTTTTAACGAATGCGTTCTTCGATTAGATCCAGTTAGCGAACGTTCGTTCGTTAATTTGTTCGTCGTTTTCTTTTTCTCGGATTAAATCCGCGATTTTTCTGATCGCGATTCCTGATCCGTTTTTCGTTCTAGTTTAACTTTTCGCTCGTTTATCAGAATCAGGCGATTCAAGCGCCTGGAGTTTTGTCTCGAAACCTCTTTCTGTTTAACCAACTCAAACAAGTTTTTGCCACTATAAAAATTGCCCTAGATCCAGAATAGTAAACGAAGCTTGTTTCTTTTGCCGTTTGTCTTTCGTTGCTTCGTTCGATTTGATTCTTTTGCCAACCGGAGTTCTTAAGTTGAACTTTCTGGTTAGATCTCTTATTCGAGTTTTACCTATGCATTAGTTGAGTACTTATTGTATGCTTGTTTGTTTGCGATAGAGTACCAGGAATGCGCCGCTTGCTACTTCGAATCGCTAGGTTTTGCGGATCATTAGCAAGGCAAGTAACACTTTGATCATACCTCCTACTACCCAACTTTTATTGCATTAGATCAATCCTCACACATTGCATGATTAGGATCTAATTAAATTGTGGGTTTGGGAAGTAGTTGAGGTAGTACCTATTATCTGTTTATTATCAAACCTTTGGGAGTTACTTCTACGTTTGCTTATTATGCCATGCTTTGCTAGTAGACGTGGATTGGGCGAGTGAAATCCATGACAAATGTGAGATTGTTAATTTAATGGTTTATCTAAGGTGGCAACTTAAATACACATCTGAGTGGATTGACGCACCTGGGTATTCCAGCGATTGCCTGTTTTCTTTTGGACCGCCACCCAGGCTCAAAGGGATCATGAGATTATTCATGCTAGAAACTTCCGTGTGCAGCCACAAGCTACTATGGGCTCTAGCATAGTTGATTAAGTTGTGCGAACTCTTACAGTGGTAGACTAGCAGATGTAGGGGAAAGTAGGTATAACGGTCTACCCGATCGTAAGGTGCTAGCGCTTCTGAAATACTATGTCTCGGTCATCCGCTTCTCCAACACCCTGTAGTGTGAGAATCCCAACGGAGGAGATCGAGTCTTGTGGGGAAAAGTGCGCAAACCTCTGCAGAGTGTATAAACTAATCATGGTTAGCCGTGTCCCCGGTTATGGACATCTTGAGTATCTAGTACCTGGATTATCATGTGAATCTCATCATGTTACTCTAAAATTAATTTTGTTGGGTTTTGCTTAAAGATGATGTTTAATTGGGATTGAGAATGCTGCCAACCATTCTCAATGTTTAACAACTACCATGATAGTTAAATAAAATTTATTCCTTTGCAATAGGGAAAACTTGGCTTTACGCAAAACTGTAACCATAGAGCTTTCCACCAGCCAAATATGCATGTAGTATAGTCTTATTCTTCCATTACTCTCTATGTGTTACATTGACAGCATATTCCATGTGCTGACCCATTTCGGGCTGCAATGTTAATGTTGCAGACTTTTCAGACGATGATTAAGGTGCCTTTAGGTCGTGGTTCTATACTCAGTGATGTCGTTGGAGTTGATGGACTCACTTATCTTCCAAGCCTTCCGCTATTATCGTTATTAGATGGCCTTAAGCCATATTTATTGTATTAAGTTCTCTTTTGAGACACTCGATGTAATAAGTGTGTGATTGCTACTCTGTTATAAATCCTTCAAGTACTATGTGGTGTCAGCATTACTGATCCAGAGATGACACCGGAGCACAGAGATTGGACCGTTTGAGGTCTGGTCGGTACAAGATGGTATCAGAGCACACGCTGACTGTAGGACACGACCACAAAGCAAAAGACCTAGATCACTACTCACTCTCTTCTCATTCTGACCTCTCATCTTTTTTACTCTTTTAGCATGGCGGATGCAAGGAACAAGTTCGTGCAACCAGATGAAGATACACCCTTTGGACGTCACTTGAAGGAAGTCACTAGATACCTGAACATAGGAGTACCAAGCTTCACCTGAACCTACAACGCCACTCTACCTGAAGAAGAGCGCTGGATGATTCAAGTTCAAGTTCCAGGAAGGACGTTCATGCCAGTCACTGAGCCCATAGAGTTTTCTTTTAATGCACCAACTTGGAATCTAGGAAAGAGCATGGTAGCTCACATCGCCATGGGACGCATTAGAGAAGTTTACCGCAATGATCTCAAGGATATTATCTACCAGATTTGTGGGTGCCGAGATGAGCACTGGGAGATGATCAGCACCAGGAAGGATAGATCAGTTGCAGCTTTTATCCAGGAGTTAAACCAGCACATTCGACGTCAGGAGAACCAGATGTGCGCCGACATGATAGATCTGAAGAAGGCGAGGACAAGAATCAAGGAACTGGAGGAAGAACTCAAGGCTACGCGTGAAGATTATGAAGAGGAAATCAAAGTACTAGTGGACAAGAATGCCGACCTAACAATGAAGATCGGAATATTTATGGGAGGCCCTACACCACTAGAAGAAGACGAAGAACCCAAGGAAATTCGCCCGGAAGACTACATCATCATCGACGACACCGACTCGGATCCAGATGATAGCGATGATGACTATGTCGATGAAGTTGGAGCAGATATAATGGAGTCTGCAACCGAAGAATATTTCTAGTAGACCGCCCCATCAGTAGTAGTAGTCCACCATGTAAATATAGTAGTCCGAGCACTTTTGCAATAGTTAGATCGATTTTATGCCCTTGTTTGTTTGAATGAAGTGAATTGTTTGCTTTTGCCTCATGTGCATATGGGTAGTGTTTTCTCTTTAGACCCCCCTCTATTCTTAAATCTCATCTTTTCTAAACCCTCAGATGCCTCCAAGACGTGACCCCGTATTTCCCTTCCCACCGGAGCTCACCCAGTTGATCCAGCAGCGGAACACATTGATGCAGTTGCTAGTCTAGAATCAGAACCAGGGGAACAACAGCAACAGCAACAACAACAACCCACCACCACCACCACCTGTTGATCACTTAGCCCGTTTTCTTAGGCTGAATCCGCCGGTGTTCTCTAGTAGCACCAAGCCGATAGTAGCAGATGATTGGCTTTGTAAGACAGCAAGGGAGTTGACCACCGCAGGATGCACATATGCAGAAAAGGTGAAGTTTGCCGCACATCAGCTTGAAGGACCCGCATCATCATGGTGGGAGAATTTCACAACCACTTTCCCTGTCGACATTGTCACGTGGGACCAGTTTCAGCAAGCTTTTCGTACTGCCCATGTTTTAGCAGGAGCTATGGCCATGAAGAAGCGAGATTTTCGCAACTTGCGCCAAGGAGGAAGGACAATTGGTTAGTATGTGGAGGACTTTAGTAAGTTAGCATGTTATGCCCCAGATGACGTAGCTACAGATGCAGCTAAGCAGGAGAAGTTTCTAGAAGGACTGAATGATGAGTTGAGCATGCAGTTGATGGTAGCAACCTTCAACAACTACCAGGAGTTGGTAGACCGTGCTCTTATGATTGAAGGGAAGCAGCAGCATATTGAGACCCGCAAGAGGAAGTATGGACAAGGGAAGTACAATTCAGGAGCTCAACAGAAGCCACGTTTTACCCCTAGACCGGGAGGACATTTTCAGCATACCCATGGAGGAGGTAGCTCACACAATCATAATGGCACCAAGAATGGTAATGAGAATGGAGGAAGCAATGGCCAGAATCGCACCAACCCATCAACCCCAGCCAAGAGAGACCTGAGCCAAGTCACTTGTTTCAAGTGCCAGAAGACCGGACAATATGCCAATGAATGTCCTGAATCTCAGAATGGAAACGGCAATGGAAGCTCTGGAAATAAGCCGAACCCTTTTAATCGGGGACAGGTGAACCACGTTAACGTGGAGGAGGTTGAAGAGTAGCCGGATGCAGTAATCGGTAAGTTTTTGGTGAAGTCATTTACTGCACTCGTTCTTTTCGATACTGGTGCATCGCATTCATACATATCAAGGGGATTTGTGGATAAGTATAACCTTCCCACTAAGGTTCTTAGAACACGCATGTTAGTAAGCTCACTAGGAGCGGAGTATATGGCTAGCCAAGGATGTTTTCAAGTGCCATTGAGTATAGGTAGGCATGTGTTTCCCTTGGATTTAATCATTTTGGAATCACAAGGATTTGATGTAATTCTGGGTATGGATTGGCTGTCGATGTATGGAGGAAACATCGATTGCGCCAGTATGTCGATCTTGCTTACCACCCCAGAAGGGAGAAGGATCAAGTATGTATCCCGACATGTGCCAAAAAGTACTCAAGTAAATTGTTTAATAGGAGTTGTGCAGGAGGAAGTACCAGTGGTGAAGGATTTCCCTGATGAATTTCCAGAGGAGTTGCCAGGCATGCCACTGGATAGATATATTGAATTTTTGCCAGGCACAGGGCCAATATCAAAGAGACCATATAGGATGCCGCAAAGGATTTGGTGGAGATTAAGAAGCAGATTAAAGAGTTACTGGATAAAGGATATATTCGCTCAAGTTCTTCGCCTTGGGGATCACCAGTACTTCTAGTGTTTAAGAAGGATGGATCGTTAAGGATGGTTGTTGATTATCGAGGATTGAATGAAGTAACCATCAAGAACAAGTACCCACTACCAATGATCAATGATCTGTTTGACAGATTGCAAGGGGCTAAGGTATTTTCCAAGATCGATCTGCGATCAGGATACCATCAGTTGAAGATTCGAGAACAGGATATACCTAAGACGGCTTTTACCACCAGGTATGGGCTGTACGAGTATACCGTTATGTCATTTGGTCTGACTAACGCACCTGCATATTTTATGAACATGATGAACCAAGTATTCATGGAGTTTTTGGATAAGTTCGTCGTGGTGTTCATTGATGATATCCTGGTATACTCAAAGAACGAAGAGGAGCATAAGAAGTATTTGCATTTGGTACTTGGTAAGCTCAGAGAACATCAATTATATGCCAAGTTTAGCAAATGTGAGTTTTGGTTGAAGGAAGTTGGATTTATCGGACACGTTATATCCGGAGAAGGTATAGCAGTAGATCCCACTAAGGCTGATACTATGACAAATTGGGAAGCCCCAACAACAGTTGGAGAGATCCGGAGTTTTCTTGGACTCGCAGGATACTACCGGAGGTTTATTGAGAATTTCTCAAAGATTGGGAATCCTATGACGGAGTTGTTGAAAAAGGATACCAAGTTCATATAGACTGAGGAATGTGAGGCTAGTTTCCAGGAGTTAAAGAAATGTTTGGTTACATCACCTGTGTTGATTTTGCCGGATCAGACCAAGGATTATGAGGTGTATTGCGACGCTTCACGTCGAGGACTTGGAGCAGTACTTATGTAGGAAGGAAGAGTTGTTTAATATGCCTCACGATAGCTTAAGCCTTATGAGTTAAATTATGCTACGCATGATTTGGAGTTAGCAGCCGTAGTGCATGCATTGAAAACCTGGATACACTTTCTCATTGGAAACCATTGTGAGGTGTACACGGATCACAAGAGTTTGAAGTATATTTTCACGCAGAAGGAGTTGAATCTCAGGCAAAGGAGATGGTTGGAGCTCATCAAGGATTATGATATGAGATTGCATTATCACCCCAGAAAGGCTAACGTAGTAGCTGACGCCTTGAGCCATAAAAGTCATGTCAACACCTTAATGACGGGAGATTTACCAAGGGAGTTAGCCAAAAATCTTCGAGAGCTATGTTTGGAAATAGTACCAAGAGGCTATGTAGTAGCATTGGAGATTTAGTCTACTTTGATGGATAAGATCAGAGACACCCAGAAGACTGACAAGGAGATTTCCTCTATAAAGGAGAAAATGAGCAAAGGAAAAGCTAAGGGATTTCGTGAAGATGAGCACGATACCTTATGGTTTGAAGACCGTGTTTATGTGTCTAATTATTCAGAGATCAGGAAGTTAATTCTGCAAGAGGCCCATGATTCACCATATTCGATTCACCTAGGAAATACCAAGATCTATTTGGATTTGAAGGATACTTTCTGGTGGACCGGAATGAAGAAGGATATTGCGGAGTATGTAGCAGTTTGTGATGTATGTCAGAGAGTAAAGGCTGAGCATCAGAAGCCAGCAGGATTGCTACAGCCATTGCCGATACCCGAATGGAAGTGGGATAAGTTAGGCATGGATTTTATTACAGGTTTACCCAGAACTCGTTCAGGCTATGAGTCAATATGGGTTGCAGTCGATCGTTTGACAAAGGTAGCTCATTTCATTCCAGTAAAGGCTACCTATACTAGTGCAAAGTTGGCGAAGATATACATGACCAGAATCGTATGTCTGCATGGAGTTCGAAGGAGCATTGTATCAGTTAGAGGAACCCAATTTACCTCCAAGTTCTGGAATCAGCTACATGAAACTTTGGGTACCAGGCTAGAATTCAGTACAGCTTTCCATCCGCAGACAGATGGACAGACCGAGAGAGTCAATCAGATTTTGGAGGATATGCTGAGAGCTTGTGCGCTAGATTACAGATCTAGTTGGGACGAGAATTTGCCATATGTAGAGTTCTCTTACAACAACAGCTATCAATCCAGTTTGAAGATGGCCCCTTTCGAAGCCTTGTACGGAAGGAGGTGCAAGACCCCATTGTCATGGGATGAAGTTGGAGTCCGCTAGTTGTTTGGACCGGGTCTGATTAAGGAGTCTGAACAGAAAGTGAAATTGATTCGTGATAGGCTCAAGGTAGCTCAATCCAGGCAGAAGAGCTACGCAGATTCTAAACGCAAGGAGACAGTTTACGAAGTCGGAGACCGAGTCTATCTTCGAGTATCTCCACTTCGAGGAGTTAAGCGCTTTGGAGTTAAGGGAAAGGTAGCGCCACGTTTTGTAGGCCCATACAAAGTTTTGGAGCGTATGGGAGAAGTAGCCTATAAGTTAGAATTGCCCGAAGGATTGTCAAGAGTTCACGACGTGTTCCACATTTCCCAGTTGAAGAAGTGCCACGGAGAGATGGCTGATATACCGCTGAGAGATACAGTGCTTCTGGAAGCGATTTAGTTGGACAGTGATTTGACCTATGAAGAGAAACCGGTCAAGATTCTAGAATATGCCAGTCGAGTCACCCGCAGCAAGGTTATAAAGTTTTGCAAAGTTCAGTGGAGCCACCACACGAAGGAGGAAGCCACCTGGGAGCGAGAGGAAGAATTGCTGAAGGACCACCCTCACCTATTTTCTAGCCAACCCGAATATCGAGGGAGAGATTCATCTTAAGGGGGGTAGGTTTGTAACATCCCAAATTTTCAATTTGGAATGTTATACACTAGATCATCATTGCATATCATATTTTATTGCATTTTGGCTGATCCTAAAAAATTCTACGCAACTCAAGGACCCTCAGAGAGAGTTGGGGATTTCATTATTTTCATATTTGAGTTTTCTCAAATTTTGAAAATAGGATCATTGGATTTTATTTATTTTATCTTCAATTATTTCTATTATCAAAATATGAGAGAGGGATTAAAATGACTTTCCCAAAAATAAAGAAATACTGAGGATTTAATAAAAAATCAAATAAGATTTTATTTTAGTTTTATTTGCTATTTTATTTGAATTTAGGAAAAATGCGCATTTTAAAAATTGCATTTGGGCCCCAAATAAATGTTCATCCTGTGCGGCTTGATTTTAGGAGCCGGGTAAAATTTATTTCAGGATTTTTGGAGTCCGTTTAGTATTCCTTTTGTTTTTTTTTCTGAGCGTAACTATTTAAAAAAAACGCAACCGACTTACCGGGCCGTGTCCGACCTGGACACTTGGCTCGGCCGGCTTTATAAGCCGGGGAGGTGCAGCCGGACCCCCACCAAACCCTAGCCGCCAGTCCCGCCGCCCTAGCCCGCCGCCGCCGCCCGCCGGATCCGCCGCCGCCGGAGGTTGACCTCGCCACCACCGGTTTTTTTCGAAAAACCGACCAGTTTTCCGTCGGTTTCGTTCGGTTTTTTAGTTTGTTTTTTTAATAGATCGGTTTTTCCGGTCTATTTAATTAGCGAGCATTCGCTCGTTCGTTCATTTTAACGAACGCGTTCTTCGATTAGATCCAGTTAACGAACGTTCATTCGTTAATCTGTTCGTCGTTTTCTTTTTCTCGGATTAAATTCGCGATTTTTCTGATCGCGATTCCTAATCCGTTTTTCATTCTAGTTTAACTTTTCGCTCGTTTATCGGAATCAGGTGATTCAAGCGCCTGGAGTTTCGTCTCGAAACCCTCTTTTCGTTTAACCAACTCAAACAAGTTTTTTCCACTGTAAAAATTGTCCTAGATCCAGAATAGTAAACAAAGCTTGTTTCTTTTGCCATTTGTCTTTCGTTGCTTCGTTCGATTTGATTCTTTTTGCCAATTGGGGTTCTTAAGTTGAACTTTCTGGTTAGATCTCTTATTCGAGTTTTACTTGTGCATTAGTTGAGTACTTATTGTATGCTTGTTTGTTTGCGATAGAGTATCCGGAGTGCGCTGCTTGCTACTTCGAATCGCTAGGTTTTGCGGATCATCAGCAAGGCAAGTAACACTTTGATCATACCTCCTACTACCCAGTTTTTATTGCATTATATCAATCCTCACACATTGCATGATTAGGATCTAATTAAATTGTGGGTTTGGGAAGTAGTTGAGGTAGTACCTATTACCGGTTTATTATCAAACCTTTGGGAGTTACTTCTACGTTTGCTTATTATGCCATGCTATGCTAGTAGACGTGGATTGGGTGAGTGAAATCCATGACAGATGTGAGATTGTTAATTTAATGGTTTATCTAAGGTGGCAACTTAAATACACATCTGGGTGGATTGAGGCACCTGGGTATTCTAGCGATTGCCTATTTTCTTTTGGACCGCCACCCAGGCTAAAAGGGATCATGAGATTATTCATGCTAGAAACTTCTGTGTGCAGCCACAAGCTACTATGGCCTCTAGCATAGTTGATTAAGTTGTGCAAACTCTTACAGTGGTAGACTAGCAGATGTAGGGGAAAGTAGGTGTAACGGTCTACCCGATCGTAAGGTGCTAGCGCTTCTGAAAGACTATGTCTCGGTCATCCGTTTCTCAAACACCCTGTAGTGCGAGAATCCCAATGGAGGAGATCGAGTCTTGTGGGGAAAAAGTGCGCAAACCTCTGCAGAGTGTATAAACTAATCACGGTTAGCCGTGTCCCCGGTTATGGACATCTTGAGTATCTAGTACCTGGATTATCATGTGAATCTCATCATGTTACTCTAAAATTAATTTTGTTGGGTTTTGCTTAAAGATGATGTTTAATTGGGATTGAGAATGCTGGCAACCATTTTCAATGTTTAACAACTACCATGATAGTTAAATAAAATTTATTCCTTTGCAGTAGGGAAAAATTGGCTTTACGCAAAACTGTAACCATAGAGCTTTCCGCCAGCCAAATATGCATGTAGTATAGTCTTATTCTTCCATTACTCTCTGTGTGCTACATTGCCAGCATATTCCATGTGCTGACCCGTTTCGGGCTGCAACGTTAATGTTGCAGACTTTTCAGATGACGATTAAGGTGCCTTTAGGTCGTGGTTATATACTCAATGATGCCGTTGGAGTTGATGGACTCACTTATCTTCCAAGCCTTCCGCTGTTATCGTTATTAGATGGCCTTAAGCCAGATTTATTGTATTAAGTTCTCTTTTGAGACACTCGATGTAAGAAGTGTGTGATTGCTACTCTGTTATAAATCCTTCAAGTACTGTGTGGTGTCAGCATTATAGATCCAGGGATGACACCGGAGCATAGAGATTGGACCGTTTGAGGTCTGGTCGCTACACCAACTCTCTGTTCCACTTATTACCCAAATCGGTCCCACCGAGTTTGAGTAATCGGTTAAACCGAGTTTTGGATTTACCCTAACCCTAGCACATCGGTCCCACTGAGTTGATCCAGTCGGTCCCACCGAAAACCCTAACGGTCACTAGATTTGCTGAATCGGTCCGACCGAGTTTATCAATTCGGTCCCATCGAAATTGGTAAATTGTGTGTAACGGTTAGATTTTGTGTGGAGGCTATATATACCCCTCCACCCACTCTTCATTCGTGGAGAGAGAGCCATCAGAACATACCTACACTTCCAATACACATTTTCTGATAGAGAACCACCTACTCATGTGTTGAGGCCAAGATATTCCATTCCCACCATATGAATCTTGATCTCTAGCCTTTCCCAAGTTGCTTTCCACCCAAATCTTCTTTCCACCAAATCTATATCCTGTGAGAGAGAGTTGAGTGTTGGGGAGACTATCCTTTGAAGCACAAGAGCAAGGAGTTCATCATCAACACACCATTTGTTACTTCTTGGAGAGTGGTGTCTCCTAGATTGGCTAGGTGTCACTTGGGAGCCTCCGACAAGATTGTGGAGTTGAACCAACCAGTTTGTAAGGGCAAGGAGATCGCCTACTTCGTGAAGATCTATCGCTAGTGAGGAAAGTCCTTCATGGGCGATGGCCATGATGGGATAGACAAGGTTGCTTCTTCGTGGACCCTTTGTGGGTGGAGCCCTCCGTGGACTCGCGCAACCGTTACCCTTCGTGGGTTGAAGTCTCCATCAACGTGGATGTATGATAGCACCACCTATCGGAACCATGACAAAAACATCCGTGTCTCCAATTGCGTTTGAATTCTCCAAACCCTTCCGATTACATTCTTGCAAGTTACATGCATTACTTTCCGCTGCTCATATACTCTTTGCATGCTTGCTTGATATGTATTGTGTTTGTTAAACTTGCGCCAAAACTCCACTTCAACTTAAAGAAATTAAAAATTACAACTTTTGGCACTTAGTGTCGTGGTTCTAACTCTGACAGTGATGTAGGGGGGTAAGTATGGAGAGGCAAGATCTCAGCTATGGAGAAGTTGTAAGCACGCAAGGTTTACGAGTTCGGGCCCTTCTCGGAAGAAGTAATAGCCCTACGTCTCGGAGCCCGGAGGCGGTCGACTGGATTATGCGCGTGTGAATTACAGGGATGCGAACCCTTCATACTGAGGAGGGGGGTGGCTTATATAGAGTTCGCCGGGCCCCTCCTGCCCTCAGTAATGCAGGGTTTTAAGGTACATTTAAGGTCGAGCATTACTGGTAACGCCCCTAATAAAGTGCTATAATGACCATAAAGACTACTTAACAGCTGACCGTTTGCCTGCGGAGTGACTATAGGCCTCCTGGTAGTCGAGTGGTTGGCTTCATGGTCGAGTGATGGCTTCTTGGTCGAGTGTCTTGAACCTGTCGAGTGGGATACCTTCAAGTCGATTGAAAGGTGACTTCTCCTAGGGATGTCCCAGGGTAGGGCTCTTTGGACAGGCCCGTGCCCCTACCCTAGGTACATGGCTTCATCATTAGCCCCCGAATGGATCGAGGTTAGAGTGGGGAAAGAGTTGGAGATCTTTCCGACTGGTTCTTTGGGCTACATGAGCGCCTCGTTTTGGGCCAACCGTCACGGATGACGTCACCAACCTCTTTCAGTCGCCTTGATCCATTCCAGGCCTTTCGTCGAGTGAATTTCTTTATGTGTGACATACCGAGTGTCGGTGCGAGCGGGGTCTTCTGTTTTAACAAGTTGTTCTGCGGCCCGCGGGTGTCGCGGGATTCGGATTTCGGGAAGCGCGCGGGATGGGAGCGGCCGCAGTAATCGGAAGCGATAAAGTGGAAGCTCCTCGATCCTTGCGTCGCCTTTTTTGCCACGTACTGCGCGCGCGTCTGCTGCGGGGTTTGACTGGATAGCCTGGGCCTACCGGTCAGCCACTCGGAAGCGGCCCCTTATAAGTTGCCGACTCGGGGTTTCCAAACAGTGCGCTTCCTTCTTCCTCTCTCCCTTCGCGAGTTCCTCCGCCACCTCCATTCTCACCCTAGCGCCGCGGGTCCGTGCAAGATTTGTCGGCGACGATGGCGAAGGACAAGACATCCGCCCTGGAGCGCGTGAAGAAGGCGGCGGCGCAGGGGAAAGGGAAGAGGTCCGCTCGGGGCGGATCCTCCTCAAGGTCTGCTCTGCCCCGAGGCTAGATCCAAGGCGATTGGATGCCGTCGGTGATCCGGCAAGAAGATCTCGACGACATGGTCGAGGGGGGGGGGTCATTCCCCACGAAGCCGCGCGTCTCCCGGGGAGAGAGATCGAACCTCAGCCCCGCGATGGTGAGTGCGTGCTCCTAGCCACCCATGTCGACCGCGGGTTTTCTCTGTCGCCCCATCCTTTTTTCCGGAGCTTCCTGAACTTCTTCGGAGCGCAGCTTCACCACTTCACTCCCAACTCCATCGTGTACCTCGCTGCTTTCATTTCCATGTGTGAGGGTTTCTTGGGTTGCCGCCCCCATTGGGGTCTCTTCAAGCACATCTTTACCTGCCATTCTCAATCGGTCAAGAAGGCCAAGTCGAGTGATGAAAGGACGCAGGTGATCCAGCTGTGCGGGGGCCTGGCGATCCAGACGAGGGGAAAGAGTTGCTTTCCATCTATCACTTTCCCGGAGTCGGTCCGTGGCTGGCAGGCGACCCGGTTCTACTGTCAAGACCAGGCGACCCCAGGACAGTCGAATGGTCTCCCCCCTTTCTCACTCGACCGAGCTGAAAAACCTGCTTCTCTGAAAGTGGCGCCGGAGGAAAGGGCCCAAGTCAAAGTGCTGGCCGGTCGAGTGGTTGAGCTTGTCCGTGAGGGCGTGACGGGTATGGATTTGCTGGAGGTCTTCCTCCGGAGGTGCAACCAACCGCTCCAGGCTCGTGACCACCCGATGTGGCTGTACTCGGGTCTCGACGACACCACTCGGATCCACCCGGAGGAGGTCACTGATGAGATGCTGGAGGGGTGGCTGTCGAGCATCACAGGAAACAAGGACAACCCCCGAGGAGCCAGGAGGGTAATTCCACTCGACAACTCGTATGACGTGGACCAGGTATGTCTTTATGCTCCTGACTGAGATCTTGTTTTTCTTCATTGGTCTTCTTTGAGTTGGTCAATTAACCTTTGTCTTGTCTGTTGTTTTTCAGGCGACTACTGATATGTACTCGACGCCCAACGGGGCACAGGGGCCAACTGAGGAAGGGGAGGCGAGCGGAGGTGAGAGCGGGGACGATCAAGGCGAGTGGGAGTCCGACGGTGAAGGAGAGGGAGGCGACGGCGTCGACTCCAGCGAAGAGGAGGAGGAGGAGGTTGAACCCCCCCGCCCGGAGGGGCGATCCAAGCTCACACACGATCCAGCATGGGAGCGTGGTAGGGCGACTGCTCCTGTTGGGCAGTCGTCGAAATGCCCTCGGACCTCTTCTCCTACGCCGACTGGAAAGGCTCCCAAGCACCCACGCGCAGCGCCGTCCAAGCTGCCCAAGGCTCTGCCCAAGATGAAGATGGCCGTCCCCACCATTTCTCGGTAATAATAAAACTTGTTTTCCTTTGTCGACCGTGGACGGATCCTTGGTCGATCCATTGAGCCAACCGACTGACTTTCGAGGCTTGCAGTGCTGCTACTTCTGAGA
The DNA here is from genome assembly GCF_003073215.2 of Triticum urartu. Lineage (NCBI taxonomy): Eukaryota > Viridiplantae > Streptophyta > Magnoliopsida > Poales > Poaceae > Triticum > Triticum urartu. The sequence goes on along the minus strand of NC_053024.1, from coordinate 348,952,882 downwards.
TCTCCGCCAAGGACGACGACCAAGAGATGGAGGATGCTGTTACCTCCAACCCTGGTATGATTACTGACGTTCCGCTTTGAGTTGACTAAACATTTATTGCAACCCTGGTCGATTGAATGTTTCCCTTGTAGCCCCTCCTCATGTTATCGACCTCCCGGATGACGACAACAACGATCCGTTGAGAGTGAGGAGGCACAAGAGGGCGTCGGCTGACAAGACCCCCCAATCCGCTCCGGCGTCTGAGGCCGTAGCTCGGGATGGTGGTGACACCACTCGGGCTTCTGTGACCTTCGCCATTCCTCTGGCGAGTGTGCGGCCCTCGACGTCGACTGCGGATCCGTCTTCGCTTTTTGCCGCATACCCCGTCCCTGAGCACCAAGCGGCTGCTGCCAAAGAGGCTATACGCCAGGCGGGGATCATGATGGAGCAAGTGAAGGTGGCTCGGGAGGCCAGCCAAACAGCTTATGACGCGAGCTCGGCTCTTCAGAGCAATGTCCAGGTCAGTCGACTCAACACCTGGTCTGTTATGATATGCTGTTTGAAGGATCTATTTTCCGAAGATCTTTGTATCTGTACACCCACTGGGTGTGTCTGTCAATTCTTGGACGAGTGGGGGCACGCTAAGTGCACCCACTGGGTGTAGGCCCTGAGACTATGGTGGACTGCTGGCAGTCGACTGTAGTCTTTATATTGTGTTGCTGTAGCTGTATTTCTTCACTCGGTCTGGTCAGGCCATGTCGAGTGGGACTGTATCTGGCCGACTGCGGGCAGTCGACTCTTTTTTTTTATAGTGGGGGCACGCTGAGTGCACCCACTAGGTGTAGTCCCCGAGACTACTGTCGAATGTTCTTGATTCGGCTGTAGTCTTAGAAATGTCATCATTGTCTCTTGGTTGCTCGGAAGCAACTTGTCTTGGACGTCTGTCGACTGATTTTTCTTTTTACAGAAATCTTGCGAACTTGTAGCTCGCTATACTGAGTTGGAGAATCAGCAGATCCAGCTCAACCTTAACTTGAAGCTTGCTCAGGAGAATTTGAAGAAGGCGCAAGAAGAAGCAAAAGGTATGGCTGGTGAGGTTCTCCATTCTTAACGGGTGGCTTTTCTTTCTTGTCCATTCTTGATGTTGGTTCCACTCGACGTGCCGCAGATAAACTGGAGGAAGCTCTGAAGAAGAAGGATCAAGATCTTGCAGAGGCACAGAAGGAGGCCTCGAGCAAAATGAAGCTCGCAGAAGAGAAACTGGCTTCGGTCGGAACTCTTGAACAGGAGAACTCCAGACTGAAAATTGCTCTCGAGACAGCTAATCGAGAGTCCAGTCGACTGAAGAAAGAAAAGATGGCTCTGCATGACAAGGCGGGTGAGCTGGCAGGGAAGGTAAAAGATCTGGAGGCTTATCTCGGTGGATTCGCCAAGAAGCTGTTCGTCATGCTCGAAGGTAATTATTCCAACCCGGCTGTCTTGTAGTTACCGAGCCCGCGTACGGCCACTGTCTTATTCTTGAACCGTGTTTGCAGAATTCTGCCAGAGCTTCGAAGAGGAAACCAGTCGAGTGGAGCCAGGCTTGGATCCCGCCAATTCTCTCGTGAAGGACGAGGCTGCTATGAACGTGCTCCGACTGGAGTCTCATGTTACCAGCGTTGTTGATTATCTTGCTCGGCCGAAGGTTGCGATGTCGGGGATCGACACATCACTCTGGCCTGGAACGACGCTTCAGAACGACCTCGAGTCCCTGATGGTCCGACTGGATGAAGTCCCGGGTCGAGTGGCAGAATGGAAGAAATCTTCTGCTAGATGTGGTGCTGATGTCGCTCTGTCTCTGGTCCGCGTCCATTGCAAGGAGGCGCGAGAAGAAAAGCTGGCCGCCATCCAAGTTGCCAATACCAGGAAGCGCAACTTTCAAGACTTCATGGAGACTTTCATTGCTGTTGCCACTCGTATTGCAGACGGGATCGACTTGGACGAGTTCGTCGCCCCTTCCAGTCCTCCTCCCGAGGAATGAAAAACTTTTATGCTTCAATTTAAATTTGCCTCGGAATGCCGAGTGGATTTGTACCGTTAAACTCCGTCGAGCCGAGGGCTCGAGTACTTTGATCTGAGGTCTGGGACCTTTTAGGCTTTATCTGATCTTGATTTCTCGTTGAATATCTTCATGGTTTGATTCGTCGAGTGAACTTGATCTTCACTCGGAATAACCTTGTATTTGCGGCACAGCTCCGAAGGAGAAGGTAGCAGTCGACTTGCTGATTGGGTTGTGTCCTGTACTTAGGCGAGCACTGGGCTGCAGCGAAGCCTCCGAGTGAGAGGTTTGCTCTCCACTCGGTAGGATTTTTAAACACTTAGGCGAGCGCTGGGCTGCAGCTAAGCCCCCGAGTGGGAGGTTTGCTCTCCACTCGGTAGGATTTTTAAACACTTAGGCGAGCACTAGGCTGTAGCTAAGCCCCCGAGTGGGAGTCTGGCTCGCCACTCGGTAGGATTTCTAATCACGAAGGTGAGTGCTTGGACTGCAGCTAAGCCCCCGAGTGGGAGGTTTGCTCTCCACTCGGTAGGATTTTTATATACTTAGGCGAGCGCTGGGCTGCAGCTAAGCCTCCGAGTGGGAGTCTGGCTCGCCACTCGGTAGGGTTTCTAATCACTTAGGCGAGTGCTTGGACTGCAGCTAAGCCCCCGAGTGGGAGGTTTGCTCTCCACTCGGTAGGATTTTTATATACTTAGGCGAGCGCTGGGCTGCAGCTAAGCCTCCGAGTGGGAGTCTGGCTCGCCACTCGGTAGGATTTCTAATCACTTAGGCAAGTGCTTGGACTGCAGCTAAGCCCCCGAGTGGGAGGATTGCTCTCCACTCGGTAGGATTTTTTCAAACTTAGGCGAGTGCCTGACTGTAGCTAAGCCTCTAAGTGGGAGAACTTAGGCGAGTACTGGACTGCAGCTAAGCCCCCGAGTGGGAGGATTGCTCTCCACTCGGTAGGATTTTTTCAAACTTAGGCGAGTGCCTGACTGCAGCTAAGTCTCTAAGTGGGAGAACTTAGGCGAGTACTGGACTGCAGCTAAGCCCCCGAGTGGGAGGATTGCTCTCCACTTGGTAGGATTTTTTCAAACTTAGGCGAGTGCCTGACTGCAGCTAAGCCTCTAAGTGGGAGAACTTAGGCGAGTACCGGACTGCAGCTAAGCCCCCGAGTGGGAGGATTGCTCTCCACTCGGTAGGATTTTTCAAACTTAGGCAAAACGGATTCGCAGCTAAGTCACCCACTGGGGGATTTCGTATGCAAACAAGAGTGACAACAATTATTGGGACACTCTTGTCTTTGGTAAAAATGAACTGCAAATTTTTTTTCTTATTACATCTCGTCCAAGGGAGAACTCAAGTGTAAAAGGGGCGGAGCAGTTCCGCATTCCAAGCTCGTGGCTCATCGATCTGGTGATCAACATTGTAGAGGTGATATGCTGCATTGTGGAGGACTCTGGTGACGATGAAGGGGCCTTCCCAAGTAGGAGCAAGTTTGTGTGGTTTCTGTTGATCCACTCGGAGGACCAAATCTCCTTCCTGGAAGGCTCGGCTCTTCACATTTCTGGCATGGAATCGACGCAAGTCTTGCTGATAGATGGTCGATCTGATCATAGCCATTTCCCTCTCCTCCTCTAGGAGGTCGACTACGTCTTGCCGGGCTTGCTCTGCTTCGTCTTCATTATAAAGCTCGACTCTGGGGGCGTTGTGAAGTAGATCACTCGGTAGGACGGCTTCGGCTCCGTAAACCAGAAAAAATGGCGTTCTTCGGGTCGACCAGTTCGGGGTGGTCCTCAGCCCCCACAAAACCGACGGAAGTTCGTCGACCCAAGCGCCTGCTGCGTTCTTGAGATCACGCATCAATCGAGGTTTCAATCCTTTGAGAATCAGACCATTTGCTCTTTCAGCTTGTCCATTCGACTGAGGATGCGCGACCGACGCGTAGTCGACTCGTGTGCCTTGAGAGGCGCAAAAAGCTCTGAACTTGTCTGAATCGAAGTTTGACCCATTGTCAGTGATGATGCTATGCGGGACCCCATATCTGAATATCAACTCTCTGATGAAACCGATAGCAGTGCTGGCATCAAGATTTTTGATAGGCTTGGCTTCAATCCATTTGGTGAACTTGTCGACTGCCACAAGCACATGCGTGAATCCGCTCCTGCCTGTTCTCAGTGGACCGACCATGTCCAGTCCCCAGACAGCAAAGGGCGAGACGAGTGGAATGGTCTTCAGGGCTGATGCAGGCTTGTGTGACATGTTGGAGTAGAACTGGCAACCTCCACACTTGTCGACTATCTCTTTTGCCATCTCATTTGCTCTTGGCCAGTAAAATCCTGCTCGGTATGCTTTAGCCACAATGGTCCGAGAGGATGCATGGTGACCACAGGTCCCCGAGTGGATATCATCAAGGATCATCTGACCCTCTTCTGGTGTTATGCACTTCTGACCGATTCCAGTCGCGCTTTCCCTATACAGCTGTCCCTTTATGACTGTGAAGGCCTTGGATCGGCGGACGATCTGTCGAGCCTCTTCCTCGTCCTCCGGGAGTTCTTTCCTCAAGATATACGCGATGTATGGTACCGTACAGTCGGGAGTGATAGCCAAGACCTCCATGACTAGGTCGACCACAGCAGGAATTTCGACTTCAGTAGGATCTGTGGCACATCCGCTCGAATTTTTGCCAAAAATCAAGCCTATCTTTGCCAGATCATCTGCTGCTTGATTTTTCAGTCGGGGGATGTGATGAAGCTCTAACCCCTCGAATTTATTTTCTAGCTTTCTTACTGCGTTGCAACAGCCAGTCATAGCTGGGCTTCTGACATCCCACTCCTTCATCACCTGATTAACCACCAAATCTAAGTCACCGTAGACCATGAGGCGCCGGACATCGAGTGAAATGGCCATGCGCAACCCGTACAAGAGTGCTTCATATTCTGCTTCATTGTTGGAGGAATCAAAGTGAATCTGGAGAACATATCTGAGCTTATCTCCTCGGGGGGAGACCAATACTACCCCAGCACCGGAACCATTCAGCATCTTAGATCCATCGAAGAACATGGTCCAGTGCTCCGAGTGAACTTGAGTCGGGAGTTGCTGTTCAATCCACTCGGCGACGAAATCTGCAATTGCTTGGGACTTGGTAGCCTTCTTTGCTTCAAACTTGATAATTGGGGAAGGAGTTCAATCGCCCACTTAGCCACTCGACCAGTTGCATCTCTGTTGTGCAAAATCTCTGATAGTGGAGCGTCGCTGACGACTGTAATGGAATGGTCAGAGAAGTAGTGCGCAACCTTCTTCGTGGTCATGTAAATCCCATATACGAGCTTCTGGTAATGGGGATATCTTTGCTTCGAAGGAGTCAAAACTTTAGACACATAATATACTGGGCGCTGAACTCTGAAGGCCTTTCCTTCTTCTTCTCGCTCGACCGTAAGTAATGTACTGACAACTTGTCCCGTGGCCGCAATGTAAAGCAGCAGAGGCTCTTTACTGATTGGGGCAGCAAGCACCGGCTGGGTGGAGAGTAGAGCTTTGAGCTGTGCAAACGCTGCGTCAGCTTCTGGAGTCCACTCGAACTTGTCAGACTTCTTCATCAGTCGGTAAATAGGCAACGCCTTTTCACCGAGACGAGAAATGAATCGACTTAGAGCGGCCAAGCAACCTGTAAGCTTCTGGACATCGTGTACACGCACAGGGCGCTTCATCCGGAGTATGGTGCCAACTTTCTCGGGATTGGCGTCGATTCCTCGTTCGAAAACGATAAAACCGAGTAACTTTCCACCTGGAACTCCGAATGTGCACTTTGATGGATTGAGCTTGATATCGTATCCCCAGAGGTTAGCAAAGGTTTCGGCAAGGTCAGTCAGTAGGTCGGAATCTTTCCGTGACTTAACCACAATATCGTCCATGTATGCTTCTACGTTCCGAATGATCTGAGTGAGAAAACACTTCCGAATCATCCTCATGAACGTGGCTCCAGCATTCTTGAGGCCGAAGGGCATGGTGACATAACAGAAGCACCCAAATGGGGTGATGAAAGCCGTTTTGATCTCGTCGGGTCCATACAGACGGATCTGATGGTACCCTGAATAAGCATCTAGAAAAGACAAACGCTCACACCCCGCGGTCGAGTCCACTACCTGGTCGATGCAGGGGAGAGGGAAATGATCTTTCGGGCAGGCCCGATTGATGTGTTTAAAGTCAATGCACATGCGAAGTGACTTGTCCTTCTTGGGGACCATGACAACATTGGCGAGCCACTCGGAGTGGTAAATCTCTCGGATGAACTCCGCTGCTAAGAGCCGAGCCACCTCCTCGCCAATAGCTTTCCTCTTCTGGACGGCGGACCGTCGAAGATGTTCTTTCACAGGCTTGAACTTCAGGTCGACTCGTAGACGGTGCTCAGCTAGCCCCCTGGGAACTCCAGGCATGTCAAAAGGCTTCCATGCGAAGATGTCCCAGTTCTCACGGAGGAACTGGATGAGCGCTTCTTCCTATTTGGAGTCGAGCGTCGTTGAGATGTGAGTCGGGGCGGCATTGGGGTCGGTCGGGTGAATGTGAACTGGCTTAGTTTCACCGGTCGACTGAAAAGCCAATTCTGAAGCTGGCTTCTTGGCTCGCAGCAATTCACTCGGATCAGCAGTCTTCTGGTACTCTTGCAGTTCGACTACTGACATCTGAGTGTCAGCGATCTTTGATCCTTTCTGAAAACACTCCTCTGCTTTCTTCCGATTGCTTGTAACGGTGATCACACCTTTGGGGCCGGGCATCTTCAACTTGAGATACACGTAGCACGGTTGAGCCATGAAGCGTGCACAAGCTGGCCGGCCCAGAATAGCATGATAAGCACTTTGGAAGTCCACAACCTCAAATGTCAACTTTTCCTTGCGGTAATTCTTTGAATCACCGAAAACCACGCCGAGAGCAATCTGGCCGAGTGACTCGGCTTTCTTTCCAGGAATGACCCCATGGAAGCTCATGTTGCTGGCGCTGAGCCTGGACATCGGAATGCCCATCCCTTTCAATGTTTCAGCATACAATATGTTTAGGCCACTGCCACCATCCATCAGGACTTTGGTCAGTCGAGTGCCTTCGACAACTGGGTCGACCACCAAAGCTTGCCTCCCAGGGGTGGCAATGTGCGTAGGGTGATCGGACTGGTCGAATGTGATGGCAGTCTGAGACCACTTCAGATAACTGGGTGTCGCCGGAGCAACCATATTGACCTCACGGTTAATGACTTTCAGTCGACTTTTGCTTTCGACATCAGCAAAAATCATCAGGGTGGAATTGATTTGGGGGTATCCATCGTCGCTATCTTCCTTTTCCTCAACTCTGTCCGACTCTTTTTCCTTATCTTTGGGCTGTTTGCCCTGAAACTGCTGGATCAGGAGCCGGCACTGTCGAGTGGTATGCTTTGGGTAAATAAAATTACCCTCTTCATCTTTCTTGGTGTGGATGTGACATGGCAGATCCAAAACATCATTTCCATCTTGATCCTTGACTTTCTTGGGCTTCCAAGGGCCTTCGGGTTTTCCCTTGAAATTTCCCTGGGTTACGGCCAGGGCCTCCCCAGGGGCGGCTGGCTCGGCCTTCCGCTTCTCCTTCCGACTGGAATTGCCTCCGGTTTCCTGGGCGACTGCTTTCTGCTTGCCACTCCGGAGTCGATCTTCATCTTTTCCATTAGCGTATTTGGTGGCAATTTCCATCATCCGATTCAGGGACATTTCTTCGGTCCGACCGAACTTCAGGTTCAGCTCTCTGTTCTTGACGCCTTCTTTAAAGGCACAAACTGCTTGGTGATCCGGTACGTTCTCAACTGTGTGATGCAAAGTGATCCACCTCTGGATGTAATTCCTCAGAGTTTCACTCGGCTTCTGCACGCAAGACCGCAATTCTGTAAGGCCTGCGGGTCGCTTGCATGTTCCCTCAAAGGTTGTGACAAACACTCGAGAGAGATCCTCCCAAGTGTAGATGCTACTGGGGGCTAACTGATTCAGCCACGCTCTGGCCGAGCCCTCTAACAGGAGAGGCAAATGCTTCATGGCCACCTCATCATTGCCACCACCAATCTGTACAGCCACTCGGTAATCTTCGAGCCAAGTGTCAGGCTTAGAATCACCGGTGAACTTGCTGACTCCAGTCACCAACCGAAAGTTGGGAGGAATCACTGCGGCCCTGATGGCTCGACTGAAACACTCTGGCCCTGAAACACGTACTCTGCTGCTGGCGGGCGCATCTCTGTTCTGGTCTTCCCGATGAGCCCTGTTCCTGTCAACCAAACCTTGAACAAGGATAGATCTCGCGTCAAAGCCTGGGTCCCTGGGGGCGACTGGAATCCTCTGCCCAATGCTATGAGGGCGCCTGTCATCTTGATGTCGAGGCTCATATGACCCGCTCCTCGGGGGAGGGGTTGGCACTCGACGTCGATCATCACGATCGGATCGGTGATCATACTGCTCATTCCTTCTGTACTGATCATGCCGGTCACCACGTCCCTCATGCCTCGGGGGCGACCTCGGGCTGTGAGCCAATTGGACTGTATCTGTTGCAACGGATCGACTGTGGATCCTATTCCACGACTGAGAAACAGCGGAATTCTGGTTTCCCGCCGCCCGGAGCAACGCTCTGATCTGCAACAAGCCCCTGCCAGCCTCTGACTGGGAGGGCTGAATCGATTCTGCTATACGGGCCGCGGCGGCCAAATTCTGAACTAGGGTCGGTATACCTGCGTCGGCGGGAAGAGCTGGCGCTGACTAGACTCGGGAGCCCGCTGACGCGCTTGCTCGTCGAGTGCTCGCTGGAGATTCTCCAGTCGAGTGCGCTCGGCCAAGTTAGCCAAGCGCGCGTCCTCCAAGGCCCGGGCCTCGGGGGTCTCTCCGACGATAGGAGTGCGGAGTGCGTCCATGTTCCGGCGGCGAAGCTCCTCTCGCTGTAATGACGTGAGAGGTTCGGGGAGATACTCATCGTGGGGATGCGACGGGTCGCCCCCACCCGCGCCTCCATCAGCGCGAGGGAAACCGGGAGGACTGTGCGTTCCATCGACCGCCAGAATCTCAGCCGCTGGGTCGCTGCTGTCGCACTCGGATGCGGTCTCTGCAGAGCCAGTCGACAGGTCGAACAGGCCGCAGAGGGATTCGTCGGGCTCGATTGCCGCGACTTGCGGGGCGGCCGACTGGCGAGCCACGGCATGCCTCACCCACCTCTGAAGTCTCGACCGACCGGAGCGCTTGCGCCGGTGGGAGACAGAGCGGGGAGACGATACGGGGGCCGACCGATACTGGGTCAACGGCTGCCGCAGGAGGACGCCACGAACTCATGCGCGGAAATGCGTCGCACCGCGGACGGGGAGCGCGTCGATGTCGAGTGGCGCCTCCTGAAGCTAGGCGGAGTCGTCGGCGATGAACGTGAGCGCACCGAGGCGGATCTCGCGGCCCTCCACCAAAACTCCTCACGAAACCATGATCAAAGGGATCGGAAAAATCGCAACTTCTCCTATCAGGCGCTAAGATTCCCGCCCCACGGTGGGCGCCAACTGTCGTGGTTCTAACTCTGACAGTGATGTAGGGGGGTAAGTATGGAGAGGCAAGATCTCAGCTATGGAGAAGTTGTAAGCACGCAAGGTTTACGAGTTCGGTCCCTTGTCGGAAGAAGTAATAGCCCTACGTCTTGGAGCCCGGAGGCGGTCGACTGGATTATGCGCGTGTGAATTACAGGGATGCGAACCCTTCATACTGAGGAGGGGGTGGCTTATATAGAGTTCGCCGGCCCCCTCCTGCCCTCAGTAATGCAGGGTTTTAAGGTACATTTAAGGTAGAGCGTTACTGGTAACGCCCCTAATAAAGTGCTATAATGACCATAAAGACTACTTAACAGCTGACCGTTTGCCTGCGGAGTGACTATAGGCCTCCTGGTAGTCGAGTGGTTGGCTTCATGGTCGAGTGATGGCTTCATGGTCGAGTGATGGCTTCTTGGTCGAGTGTCTTGAACCCGTCGAGTGGGATACCTTCAAGTGAATTGAAAGGTGACTTCTCCTAGGGATGTCCCAGGGTAGGGCTCTTTGGACAGGCCCGTGCCCCTACCCTAGGTACATGGCTTCATCACTTAGTGTCTAGTCACCCCCCCTCTAGACACCTCTTCTCGATCCTTTCAATTGGTGTCAGAGCGTTGGTCTCCATTACCTTGGTTTAAACACCTTTGGAGGAAGATGGATGTGTCTACTTTGGGGAGTCTTAGACATAGAGTGCCTATTCTTGATGGAGAATACTTTCATGAGTGGAAAAATGAAATGATTGAGATTTTCAATGAATATCACTTGAATAAGTATATTGCTAGCCCTTGTGCACCTCATGTTGATCATTTGCATCCTACCCTTGATGAGTCTATTTACATGATTCGCAATCTTAGAACTGTTAATCTTATCACTAGAGGCTTGCCTAGAAACTTGATTGGATGTTTGCCTACTCTTAAGTGTGCCTACACCATATGGGAATTTCTCGAGGAACTCTTTCCAAATTATTCCTTGAAAGATCTAGATGAAATTCTCCATAAATCCATTGCCTTGATTAAGATGAATTCCAATGATCCCAAATTTGGTGACTGCTTATTTGAGCTTACTAATCTTACGAGTGCCAAAGGAGATGTTGGAACCATTAGCAATATTATTTCTAGAGCTATTAGAATTCATAAAGATAACTATAGAAATGATCATTTATCTAATGAGTTACCCTCTCTAGGAATTGATCAATCACAAGATGATGTTGAACATGGATACTCTGATGAGGATGAGGATGAGGATGATAGTGACTACAATCTCGATGATGCGATGAGGCACTTTGGTCTTATGGCAAATCTTCGCGGCTACATGGCTGGAGGAAAGGAATGGGTTCTTGATAGTGGATGTACTGATCATATGACCGGAGATAAAGATATGTTCCGTGAGCTTGTTGAAAACGACGGCCCTCGAAAATATGTCACCTTTGGTGATAACTCAAAGGGTAAGGTGGTTGGCCTTGGGAAGGTGGCCATCTCACATGATAGCTCCATACAAAATGTCATGCTCGTTGAATCTCTTGGCTACAACTTACTTTCAGTATCTAGACTTGTTGATTTCGGTTTCAATGTGCTATTTACTGAAGTAGACTGCCAGTGTTTCGTAGAGATAATAATAAAATGGTCTTTACCGGTATACGTAGAGGAGATCTTTACATTGTTGATTTCACTAAAAAGGCTCAACCTAGAACTTGCCTAATTGCTAAATCTTCTAAAGGCTGGTTGTGGCATAGAAGGCTAGGCCATGTGGGCATGCGAAACCTTGACAAACTCATTAAAGGAAATCATATCCTTGGCGTTAACGATGTCATATTTGATAAGGATAGACTTTGTAGTGCTTGTCAAGCAGGGAAACAAGTTGGAGGAAGTCATCGCACTAAGAACATCATGACCACAAGAAGACCACTCGAGCTACTTCACATGGATCTTTTTGGTCGAAATGCCTACAAGAGTCTCGGTGGTAACTCATTTGGTCTAGTCATAGTTGATGATTTTTCAAGATTTACGTCGGTGTTCTTTCTTGATGACAAATCGCAGGTCCAAAAGATCTTCAAAAACTTTGCTAGGATGGCCCAAAATCAATTTGACGTGAAGATCAAGAAGGTTCGAAGCGACAATGGAACGGAGTTCAAGAACGCAAATGTGGACACCTTTCTTGACGAAGAAGGGATTACACATGAGTTCTCGGCTACGTACACACCTCAAGAAAATGGAGTCGTTGAGAGGAAGAACCGGACTCTTATCGAGATGGCAAGAACGATGCTTGATGAGTACAAGACGGCAAAACAATTTTGGGGCGGAAGCGGTTGAGACAGCTTGTCATGCAACAAATCGCTTGTATCTTCACAAGGTACTCGACAAGACGGCATACGAGCTCCTCACCGGTAACAAACCCCAAGTTGGATATTTTCGAGTATTCGGCTCAAAGTGCTACATTCTTGATAAGCATTATCGTTCTAAATTTGCTCCTAAGTCTCATGAAGGTTTCCTACTTGGTTATGGCTCAAACTCTCACACATACCGTGTCTACAACAATTTCACCCGAAAGGTTGAAGAAATGGTAGATGTGAAGTTTGATGAATCTAGCGGCTCATAAGTAGAGCAATTGCCAATTTATGTAGGAGACAAAGATCCCTCGGAAGCAATCCAAGACTTGTCTATTGGCAAGATTCATCCAACGGAGATAAAGGAGAGTACCTCGTCCATCCAAGTGGAAGCTTCTACCTCACGATAAGGTGAACCAAGAGTTGATATGGAAGCATCCATGAGTGGGACACACCAAGATGAAGAAAACGAGGAAGTGCACCAAGACAAACATCAACAACCTCCTTCTCCCCCAAGACAAGAGAACGACAACGCTAACAATGAAGAAGGCCAAGAAGAAGAAAAAGATGAATAAGATGTTCAACCAAGACCCAAGCAAAAGCTTTCACGTGTTCAAGCAAGAATTGCTAAAGATCATGCCATGGAGCAAATCTACAATGATATCCAAACCGGGAGAATCACTCGCTCTAAAACTCGTTTGGCTAACTTTTGTGAACATTACTCATTCATCTCTAGAATTGAACCTATGAAGGTTGAAGAAGCATTGGAGGATCCGGATTGGATAAATGCTATGCATGAGGAGGTACACAACTTTGAGAGAAATCAAGTGTGGACATTGGTCGAGAAGCCCGACAACAACCACAACATCATCGGTACCAAATGGGTGTTTCGCAACAAGCAAGATGAAGATGGACAAGTGGTTCGCAACAAAGCACGTCTCGTCGCCCAAGGCTACACACAAGTCGAAGGTATGGACTATGGTGAGACATATGCTCCCGTTGCTAGACTTGAGTCCATTAGCATCTTACTTTCTTATGCTAATCACCATGATATCACTTTATACCAACTGGACATTAAAAGTGCTTTTCTAAATGGTGAAATTGAGGAGGAATTTTATGTTAAGCAACCTCCCGGCTTTGTCAATCCTAAGAAACCTAATCATGTCTACAAACTTCACAAAGCCCTTTATGGTCTTAAACAAGCTCCTAGAGCATGGTATAAATGCCTGACCAAGTTCCTTACTGAAAAAGGCTTTGAAATTGGAAAAATTGATTCTACTCTTTTTACTAAAAGGGTTAATGGAGAACTATTTGTATGCCAAATTTATGTCGATGATATTATATTTGGATCAACTAACCCTCATTTTAGTGAAACGTTTGGGAAGCTAATGTCGGAGAAGTTTGAGATGTCTATGATGAGTGAACTCAAATGCTTTCTTGATTTGCAAATCAAGCAAACTAAGGAAGGCACCTTTGTCTCTCAAACGAAGTACACCAAGGACTTATTCAAAAATTTCAATATGCAAGAATGCAAAGGTATGACTACACCCATGCCTACTAGTGGACATCTTGATTTGACCAAAGATGGTGAACCGGTTGATCAAAAAGTTTACCGCTCTATGATTGGTTCATTGTTATATCTATGTGCTTCACGTCCCGATATCATGCTAAGTGTGTGCATGTGTGCACGATATCAAGCTGCTCCTAAGGAATGTCATCTTAAGGCCGTGAATAGGATAGTGAGATACTTAATACATAAACCAAATTTTGGCATTTGGTATCCAAAGAGGGATTCCTTTGATCTTGTTGGCTACTCCGACTCGGACTATGCCGGTGACAAGGTTGATAGAAAGTCCACTTTGGGTACTTGTCAATTCCTTGGTAGATCTCTTGTGTCTTGGTCTTCCAAGAAACAAAACTCGGTATCCTTATCCACCGCCGAAGCGGAATACATTGTCGCTGGTTCTTGTTGTGCTCAATTACTCCGGATGACCCAAACTCTTAAAGATTATGGGATATATGTGAAACATGTTCCATTATTTTGTGATAATGAAAGTGCTATCAAGATCGCTCACAATCCCGTGCAACACTCTCGAACTAAGCATATTGATGTTCGTCATCATTTCATTCGAGATCACGTTGCTAAGGGTGACATAAACCTTAAGCATGTTCGCACCGATAAGCAATTAGCGGATATATTCACTAAACCACTTGATGAGAAAGTGTTTTGCAGGTTAAGAGGTGAATTGAACATCATTCATGCTTCAAACTTGGAGTAGGAACTCCATTGGATACATGCAAGACTTGAGCTTATGACTAATCACTTGATATTTCTCCTATGATGATTATCTTATGTCTTGAAAATTGGCATCTTGCATGTTATCTAACCCTTGTAGGTACTTGGATAAATCTAATTCTATGAGATTGCAACTCACTCACATCTTGAGCAATCTCTACATCACCAAGTCTCTACACAATGATGGTTGATGACAAGGAAGCACGAAACCTTTCAAACATATCCTTTGAAAAATTCTATGTTGAGATTCATGATTGTCATGTTGGATACACAAGTGCTCTTCCTTGCGAAAACTAACCCATGCAGGTAGATGAACTCAAAATCCAAAGGGTGCTCCCAACTCTTGATGGGCTACATCAACCTTGAGCAACCCACACAAGTTCAACTACATGATCAAGATCAACACCGCCACCCAAGGTATGTTATTCCATCTTAGAGTAGTTTTACTCCAAGTCATGAGTCAAAGAAACTCGACAAGATGTGAATACATCAAGATACTTAAACGAAAAATGGTAACCCCATTTTGAGCTTAAACGATGAGTATGACCTATGATCAAGTGATCTCACTTGACTCCTAAGTCAATATACTCTAACATAGGTGACTTTGTCACCGCCCAACTCTAGATGAAGTTCTCTTGTGTTCCTTTCCGTGTTCTTGCATTTTTCTCATGCATATTTGTTTCCCCTTTCAAAAAAAAACTTCATCTAGATCTTTTAGTTTCTTTTCTTTGCTTTTTCTTCTACATTTTCTGCATCCAATTCATTGCAAATCTTTGTGAGATCTTATTTGTTCAGTGAGCTGAGGTGACAAGTGTTTTTCTCTGTGATGAACTTGGTTCCACCGATTTCATGTCTCCGGTCTAGCCGAAGATTTTCGGAGCAACCGAGGCATACAACTCGGTGACAATGATTTCACTACAGGAAAAACATTTTGCCATTTATTCCTGCTTTATTCTTGATCCAGCTCCACTCAATGAATCTTGTCCTCTTCAAGCATCACATTTACCTTAATTATTTGTACTGTGATTCAAGGACCGAACCCATTCACAACAAATTCCAGAAGACCCTTCTTGGAAATTGATGTCAAAGGGGGGGAGAGAGATCACATCAAAGCTTAATCATATCTCTAGGGGGAGAGATCTCTAGGGGGAGGGAATACTCCAGGAAAGAGTAATCTTCAAGGATCCCAGATGCTTGATGTTCAAGAGGAGAGATGCCACATGTCTTCTTGGGGGAAAGACATGTTCATATGTGCTTATTTGCATTAGCTCTATTCATTTGTTTCTTTGAGCTCTGTTTTTTCCTTTTCCCTATCTTCTCCTAGTATCCCATGCTAGATTCAGGGGGAGCAAGACATCCAAGGGAAAGAAATTTATTAAATTCATTGCATATCTTTCTCTATGGGGACATGTCAATATCTATCGTGGTACTATGTACTCACTCTACATGTCATCCTAGTCTTGGTACTCTTGTGGTTTCTTTTGTTTGCTCTAGCTAGTGGGTGCATCTGTGTTATCTAACCTTGTTTACGCAGGCTCATCCCATCCTAGCCAACTCAAGACCACCAGGTAAGTATATGCATCATAGTCATGTGTATGAGAAATTCTTGCTGATGTACATACTGTTTGCAAGAAGGACTCATGGGCATGAAGGTACATTTCTCATATTTTCATCACTTGCTCTGATGCATATAGCCAAGATACATGTAACACATTGCTACTCTATCATGGTTATTGTCGGTGTCAAAACCGGCGGATCTCAGGTAGGGGGTCCCGGACTGTGCGTCTAGGCTGGATGGTAACAGGAGGCGAGGGACACAAAGTTTTACCCAGGTTCGGGCCCTCTCGATGGAGGTAAAACCCTACGTCCTGCTTGATTAATATTGATGATATGGGTAGTACAAGAGTTGATCTACCACGAGATCGAGGAGGCTAAACCCTAGAAGCTTGCCTATGGTATGATTGTTGATGTGTATGTCCTACGGACTAAAACCCTCCGGTTTATATAGACACCGGAGAGGGTTAGGGTTACACCAAGTCGGTTACAATGGTAGGAGATCTACATATCCGTATCGCCAAGCTTGCCTTCCACGCCAAGGAAAGTCCCTTCTGGACACGGGACGAAGTCTTCAATCTTGTATCTTCATAGTCCAGGAGTCCGGCTGAAGGTATAGTCCGGCTATCCGAACACCCCCTAATCCAGGACTCCCTCAGTAGCCCCTGAACCAGGCTTCAACGACGACGAGTCCGGCGCGCAGATTGTCTTCGGCATTGCAAGGCTGGTTCCTCCTCCAAGTACTTCATAGAAGATTTTGAACACAAAGATAGTGTCTGGCTCTGCAAAATAAGTTTCCACATATTGCCATAGAGAGAATAATATTTACACCAATCTAATCTGCTGACGTATTCTGTAGCGTGACACACCACGGCCAAGCCTTTATCCGAGTTGTTTCATTATCCCACCTCCGCGCGTTATGCGAGGCGGTTTCCTTGGCACGTCTTGTTAAAGCAGATATCGTGTCCCCTTATCCCGGGATTCTCATCAATACAGTCGTGGGTAACCCAACCGCGCCATTGATCACGGCGCTTGGAGATAAGCGAGTTTTACCAGGCTGGTGGGGACATGTAGTTGCATCCTATATAAGGGGATAAGGATCCACCTTTTCACCTACGCCTTCTTCCTCCTTCGCCTATCCATTCTTGCGCACTCGAGCTCCAGCGCCCAAGTCCTCACTCCCCACCTCAATCTCCTCCAGCCATGTCCGGAGCGGGAGGCAAGTGGATGGTCTCCTCCGTCACGGAGGGACACATCAAAAAGCTGAGGAAGGCCGGATACCTGTCTAACGACATCGCGTACCGGCTCCCCGAAAAGGGGCAGCTCATCGCCACCCCTAGGCCCCATGAGAGGGTGGTGTTCCTCCCACATTTCCTCCGCGGACTGGGATTCCCTCTCCACCCATTTGTTCGGGGGCTCATGTTCTACTACGACCTGGATTTCCATGATCTGGCCCCGAATTTCGTCCTCAACATCTCGGTGTTTATCGTCGTGTGCGAGGCCTTCCTCCGCATCCGCCCCCATTTCGGCCTATGGCTAAAGACTTTCAACGTCAAGCCAAAGGTGGTGCGCGGCAACCAGGCGGAGTGCGGAGGCGCCATGGTGGGCAAGATGGCCAACGTCCTATGGCTCGAGGGCTCCTTTGTGGAGACCCTAAAGGGGTGGCAATCGGGGTGGTTTTACATCACCGAGCCGCGTGACGCCGAATGGGTCGCACCCCCCGAGTTCCGATCCGGACCCCCTACGCGGCTCACCTCCTGGAAGGAGACGGGCCTGTCTTGGGGTAAAAAAGGAGAGCTGACTGGACTCCAAACATGCATCCAAACCCTGGCAGACAAGAAGCTCAAACTTGTCAACATAGTCCAGGTTATGCTCATCCGCCTGATCCTCCCGTGTCAACAACGGGCTTTCAACCTGTGGGAGTTCGACCCGGCGCGGCACCAAACTCTGAGCAGGCTCTTCGACACGACGTACAAAGATGCCTGGAAGGTGCTTTTCAAAGGCGCCGAGGCTCCCGCATCCGCTACCGAGGATCGCGGATTCAGTGCCCAGCGTCACGCTCTCGCGGTAAGCTGTTTTTTTTCCTTTTACAGGGTATCAGTTTTTCATAGTTTGACTCCATGAGAGATCTAAGCTCCCTTACCTTTGACATGATTGGCAGGTGACGTACGGACAGATCAACTGTCCGGCTCCTTTGCCCGAAGGCCCAGTGGACGCTCGCTTGGCGAAGCTGTTGGTTCCGGCACCCTATGTGGTGCCGGAGAAGAAGGCCGCAAAAAAGGCCGCGGGGACTCGAAAGAGTGCCCGGCGCCAGGAGGTGTCGGATCCATCATCCGATGGTTCCGAGGCGCATTCCTCCCATGAAGATGAGGAGGAAGAAGAGGAGAGCTCTCCCCCTCCGGCGGGAGGAGAGAAGAAAAGAAAGGCCGCCCTCTCTGGGGAGGCCGGAGGGTCCAAGAAGGGGAAAATCCTTCCTCCGGACTACTCCACCGACGCCGACGGCGGAGAGGAGTGGCAGCCCAGGGCCAAGCCCCTGGCAAAGTCGTAAGTATCCGGATACCAGAGTAATTCATAGTATTCGTTTATTGCATAACTTTCCCTTACGTCGAATATGTTTATGCAGCCCACTCAAAGACCGGCTCGACGCGTCGTCGAGCGGCTCACTGGGCTCGTCGGATGTGAACTCGCTTCCGACGGCTTCCCCCCCCCCCCGCCCTATGAATGACAACGAAGTGTTGTCCCAACAGGTTCCAAGCCGGGTGGAGGTGGTCCTGGAGGCGTCGCAAGGCAACCTCCCGGACTCCAGGAGTAAAGGGGATGAAACCCCTCAGGGCTCCAAGTCCGGCTCTAGGCTGGACACCACTCCGGAACCTTCAAAGGTTCCAGTGTCCGGCGGGGGACCTCCTTCCAAGAGGAGCAAGTCCACCGTGCCGGCGGCCCCCGTCCAACCGGAGGCACCGGACAATATGTTGGGGGCGCTCCAAGGCGCCTCCATCGACGAGGAGCACCGCGCTATTATGAGTGCGGTGGTCCAGAAGGTTCAGTCCGCCAAGAGCGGACTGACTGAAGCTTGTACTAGCCTTTTGACAGGCTTTGAGGTAAGTAAAGAATGTGTAAATAATAGTACCGCATAGACAGTAGCCCTTGATGCTCTGTTTGGCGTTCGGGAAGAAAAGCCGAATAGAGGATCAAATAGAATTCGCAGGAGTCTAACAAAAATGAGTCAATATGCATATGCAGGCTTCCCTGCTTGCGTCCGCCGCACTGAATGCGGAAGTGGACACACTAAAGCAGAACCTCGAGCGGTCCGAGCAAGAGCTCGGGCGTGCCAAGAAGCAGCTCGAGGACAATGAAGGTAAGAAATACCATGTTTTTAAATATATATAAAAAGGTGCAATTGCAAAGAATTACATGATTATCATGGCTATTTTAGGGGCCACGTCTGAAGTGGCGACCCTTAAGCAGGCGCTGGTCGAGGCCGAGAAGAGGGCGGCCTCAGAGCGCACCGAGTGGGAGAAGTATGACGCCGAGGTTGGCAAGGTGCGGCAAGAGCTCCAGGCTCTCATGGAAAAACATGAGAGTTTGGAGCTTGACTCAAAGACGCCAGCGTCCGAGCTCGCGGTGGCTATTGAAAACGACAAGTCTGCCAAGGCCGAATCCCAGAAGACCCTCCAGGAGTTGGATGAGGTGAAGAAGATAGCGGCGGGTAAGGCATTCTTTATGCAAAGCAAACACATAAACGTGAGTTACTTGTTACTTACCCGAATCCGGAGCTCTCCAGGAGCGTTCGCACATCTTCCCCGGAGTGTATCCGATGCCGCCACATTCTACCGAGCCGAGGAGGGCAGCTCGACAGAGAAGGTGTTCTGGTCTCAGTATACTAAGGCCGGACACCCCGTGCCCCTGAGCGACCAGCTGAAGCAACTGTTCGAGCTCCACAAGGCAGCCGAACAGGCCATGAAGGGCCTCATTGTTCGGCTGTGGCCTGGAGGGGCTCTGCCTGGGAGCTATTTCGGGCTGGTTCGGCGGTTGGTGGAGGCCTGTCCAAGGCTCGAAGTCATCAAGCGCTCCTTCTGCATTGAAGGTGCCCGTAGGGCCCTTGCCCGTGCGAAGGTGCACTGGGGCAAGCTGGATGCTGAGAAGCTGGTGAAGGACGGGCCAACACCGGCGAAAGAGCATCGCAAGCCCGAGAATTACTATAAGGATGTTCTGAAGGGTGCCCGCCTTGTGGCGGATGAATGTTCTAGGGATGTAATTTTTGAGCGAAACTTGCTCGTTTTGTCCTGTGCGCTGAAAACTTGTTTATATGCGCTAAGCAATGCTGTTGGAATTTAAAATATTACCTTTTGTGCGGCTGTTTATCAATTCTGAGAGATGGCGAGTCGTCGGCTTCTGCCCCCGTGCCGCTAGTGCTGGGATGTTCGGGGATAAACCTGAGCGCTCTTTTTCCCATGTTTGGGTCCTTCGAGGGAGGCGCTCAGCCCAACGAACAAGGCAATCGGACTATAATGCGTGAACACTCTCACTTAGCCATAGAATTCTATAATTTTAAATTTTGGTGAAGCCCCTGGTATTCGGAAGACCGAGTTCGGGGCGCTATCCACGCCTTGGCCGGACAGAGCCGGCTCCTCGCCCTAAGCGGCATAAGTCTTTAGGGACTCGAAAAACCTCTCGAACAACGACCAGCTCTCGCTTCATCATGACAGTCAGTTTTAGCTTTCTCCACTGAGGTGCTCGACCCAGCTCAACTGGGGCACAATCGCAGTGGTTCTCCTAGTGCTACCTTAGCCGATATAGCGGAACGTAAGGCACCAAAACATAGGAGCCGGGCAAACCCAACTATTGACCCAAGACATGATTCGGAGCCGATGCATATAATGCTATAAGTTCGGGGTGCCGCACTTATTAAAGTGTTCAGACTTCTCACACCATATTGAGGGGTACTAAAGCCCCTGGCGTATTTTGGCTGTACCAACGTGTACGGGTGCAACATGTCGTTAAGGAACATACATAAAAAGAAAAAAGGTAATGCAAAAATAGACGAAAGCTATGCATTGTTTATTAAAAAGGGCTGCGATCAAAGCAGAACGATACAAATAATTCGATAAGTGGAAGGTTGGACTAGCTAACATGTCTGTTCCAGGGGCAAGCTGCGGAATAGTATGCGGAACAGGTATACTGCTCGTGATAGAGACCACCTAGGAGTTTCGTACTGCGGCGTGGCTTGTCTGCTTCCCTGGTTCTTGCATCGTTTGTGCGGCAATTGAACTGTCGAACAGGCCTTCCGAAGGATGGAGTCCTGAAAGTAAGAGAAAAATAAAAAAAATCGGCAGCCCCTGGTACGGTTTAAGCCATATTTTTGGGCGTGCCGTGATGGTGCCCCTCCCCCTGTACCCATGGTATCTCTAGGGCATAGTTATGGACGCGAAGTACGGGCGTCGCCTTTTTGCGAGGGTTGGGGTTGGGGCCGCATTGCTACGCCTGCTCGGATCGTGCCAGGCGGTCTTGTTGTAGGTTACGCTGGGCCCGCTTGACGGTGTCCGGTCGTTTAGTGGCCGGACTGGAGAACTGCCTGGAGAGGCTGCTTTGTACTTCCGCTGCGAGGGCCGCCGTGTGCTCCTCCGTTCGGAGGGAGCGTTCGGTGTTTCCATTGACCGTAATTACTCCTCGAGGGCCTGGCATCTTGAGCTTAAGGTATGAGTAGTGCGGTACCACATTGAACTTAGCGAATGCGGTTAGCCCGAGCAGTGTGTGATAACCACTGCGAAACGGGACTATGTCGAAGATTAACTCCTTGCTTCGGAAATTATCCGGAGATCCAAAGACCACTTCAAGTGTAACTGAGCCTGTACAGTTGGCCTCTACACCTGGTATTACGCCTTTAAAGGTCATTTTGGTGGGCTTAATCCTCGAGGGATCTATGCCCATTTTCCGCACTGTATCCTGGTAAAGTAGGTTCAGGCTGCTACCGCCGTCCATAAGGACTCTAGTGAGATGAAATCCGTCAATGATTGGGTCTAGGACCAATGTGGCGAATCCGCCATGACGGATGCTAGTGGGATGGTCCCTTCGATCAAAGGTGATCGTGCAGGAGGACCATGGGTTGAACTTTGGGGCGACTGGCTCTACCGCGTATACGTCCCTTAACGCACGCTTCCGCTCCCTTTTGGGGACATGGGTTGCGTATATCATGTTCACCGTCCGCACTTGTGGGGGAAAACCCTTCTGTCCACTGTTGTTCGGCGGCCGGGGCTCCTCGTTGTCATCGCTATGCAGCCCCTTGTCTTCATTTTCGGCGTTTAACTTGCCTGCCTGCTTGAACACCCAATAATCCCTGTTAGTGTGGTTGGCCGGCTTTTTGGGGGTGCCATGTATCTGGCACAAGCGGTCGAGTATTCGGTCCAAACTGGACGGGCCCCTAGGATTCCTTTTGAATGGCTTTTTCCGCTGACCGGATTTAGAGCCACTGAGTCTGGCATTAACTGCCGTATCCTCAGCAATGTCGTCGTTAATGCAGCGCTTCTGCTTGTTGCGACGCGACCTGCCACTACTATCCCTAGTGTCCGCTTTACCAGGGTTTTTGGTCATATTGTTGCTATGAGCAAGCCAGCTGTCTTCTCCCGCGCAAAAGCGGGTCATGAGTGTCGTGAGTGCTGCCATAGATTTCGGCTTTTCCTGTCCAAGGTGCCGGGCCAGCCACTCGTCACGGATATTGTGCTTGAAGGCTGCTAGGGCCTCCGTGTCCGGACAGTCGACTATTTGATTTTTCTTTGTTAGGAACCGTGTCCAGAATTGCCTGGCCAATTCCTCTGGCTGCTGAATTACGTGACTTAGGTCATCGGCGTCTAGGGGTCGCACATAAGTGCCCTAGAAATTATCGAGGAATGCGGCTTCTAGGTCCTCCCAACAACTGATTGATCCTGTTGGCAAGCTGTTAAGCCAATGCTGAGCTGGTCCTTTAAGCTTGAGTGGGAGGTATTTGATGGCGTGGAAATCATCGCCGCGGGCCATGTGGATATGAAGGAGATAATCCTCGATCCATACCGCCAGATATGTTGTGCCATCATATGATTCAATATTTACGGGTTTGAAACCCTCGGGGATTTGATGATCCATTATTTCGTTTGTAAATCATAGTGGGTGTACGGCGCCTCTGTACTGGGCGATATCATGACGTAGCTCCAATGAGCTGTGTTCGGCCCTGCCGAATTTGTAGCCGGCGTGATGGTTACCATCTCGAGCCGTGGGGCGCCCATGCGATTCATAGATCGAGCGTGTTTGCCTTGCCTTGTCCTCCAACATGTCTCGTAAGTCCGGCGCATATTCCCATGCCTTGGTACGGGGTGCGGCTTGAGTAGAGGGCCGGGAGGCCTCTCTGTCGCGGCCACGAGGTGGCCGATCGGCCGCATCAAGTGCTTCCTCCTCTAATCGGGGTAGCAACCTGTGCTTTGGGTAGCTCTTGGAGGGGCGTTCGAGTTTATGCTCTTCGGCCGCAAGAACTTCGGTCCATCTTTCGACCAGCAAATCTTGATCAGCTCTGAGCTGTTGCTGTTTTTTCTTGAGGCTTCTTGCCGTGGCCATAAGCCTGCGTTGAAAATGCTCTTGCTCGACGGGATCCTCTGGCACGACGAATTTGTCGTCGCCGAGGCTTGCCTCGTCTTCGGAGGGAGGAATATAATTATCGTCCTTGACCTCTCTGTCTGCCGCTCTCTCATGAGGGCTGGTTTCTCCATCCTCCTGTGCCAAATCTTGCTGGAGGGGGTTTTCTGCGGCGCTTTCCGGAGTATTATTATCTCCCGTGCTGGAATCATCGTGTTTGTTTTGGCGGGATTTTGAGCGGCGCCGCTGACGCCGGCGCTTAGGCTGTTTCTTGGAGGGGTCATCCTCCGCTGTTCCATTGCCATCTCCCTCTTTTGGGGTGTCCACCATGTATATGTCATATGACGAGGTGGCTTTCCAGGGCCTAGTAGGTGCTGGTTCTTCATTATCTCCTTCATCGGCGTCCATACCGTCGATGTCTTCGGAGTCGAAGTCGAGCATGTCGGTTAAGTCGTCGACAGTGGCTACAAAGTGGGTGGTGGGTGGGCTTTGAATTTCTTCATCGTCCGTACCCCAACCTTGCTGACCGTAGTCCGGCCAGGGCTCTCCTGATAAAGAGAGAGACTTCAGTGACTTCAGGATATCGCTGAAAGGCGAGTGCTGAAAGATGTCCGCGGCAGTGAACTCCATGATCGGCGCCCAATCGGATTCGATCGGCAGGGGAGCAGAGGATTCGGAGTCCGGAGAGGAGTCCGGATCCTTGGAGTCACGAGTCTCGCAGAGCACAGGGCTGGTTTTTGGCTCAATCTCCGTTGGGGTCGCAGCCCCCGAGGTGGCGTCCAACCGCCCATCCTTGATCGGCGCAGTTGGCTCCGAATTAAGGGTCGGAGCCGATGCAGGCGCGGCCTCCGGGGCACTATTCGGCGGCAGAGCTAAATCATGCTCGTCGTGACAGTCCGGCACGCTCGGCAGTGGCTCAAATCCGTCAAAGATCAAGTACCCGCGGATGTCAGCCGTGTAGTTTAAACTTCCAAATCTGACCTGACGGCCGGGGGCGTAGCTTTCGATCTGCTCCAGACGCCAAGCGAATTGGCCCGCAGTGCGAAGCCCCCGAAAACGAAGATCTGTCCGGGGAGGAAGGCCTCACCCTGGACTGCATCGCTATTGATGATCGTAGGAGCCATCGAGCCTGATGGCGACGACACAGAGGAACTCTCAATGGAAGCACCAATGTCGATGTCAAAACCGGCGGATCTCGGGTAGGGGGTCCCGGACTGTGCGTCTAGGCTGGATGGTAACAGGAGGCGAGGGACACGAAGTTTTACCCAGGTTCGGGCCCTCTCGATGGAGGTAAAACCCTACGTCCTGCTTGATTAATATTGATGATATGGGTAGTACAAGAGTTGATCTACCATGAGATCGAGGAGGCTAAACCCTAGAAGCTAGCCTATGGTATGATTGTTGATGTGTATGTCCTACGGACTAAAACCCTCCGGTTTATATAGACACCGGAGAGGGTTAGGGTTACACCAAGTCGGTTACAATGGTAGGAGATCTACATATCCGTATCGCCAAGCTTGCCTTCCACGTCAAGGAAAGTCCCTTCCGGACACGGGACGAAGTCTTCAATCTTGTATCTTCATAGTCCAGGAGTCCGGCTGAAGGTATAGTCCGGCTATCCGAACACCCCCTAATCCAGGACTCCCTTAGTTATGCTCTCACATGCTTCTATATACCATATTCACATGTTTGCATACATGTAGGGGAAACCTATGCTTGTTACATGTCTTTCGAAAGCTTTACTTGCTATTCTCTATATCTTTATCTAAAGCTTTTATGTATGTTGCCATCAATTACCAAAAATGGGGAGATTGAAAGCACAAGTTCTCCCTAGGTGGTTTTGGTAATTAATGACAACATATCTCTTGTTGGACTAACACTTTTACCTAGTATGTTTCAGATAAGTTCAATAATGAAGTGGCATGGACTAGAGGATGTGGAACCCCTTCAAGATGCTAAGGACAAAGGATTGGCTCAAGCTCCAGGCTCAAGACTCTACATTTTCTATTTTAGTGATCCAAGATCACATTGAGTCTATAGGAAAGCCAATACTATTAAGAAGGGATGAGGTGTTGCTTAATGGCTTGCTTGCTCAAAGTGCTTAGTGATATGCTCCAAAGCCCTCAACCACTTTCTCACTTCCAAATATGTCCCACACCAAATATCCAACTCGGCCCCAGTGATTCTTTCTATCCGGAGCCACCGAGTTCAGTTGACATAGCCACTACCAGAAACCCTAATCAGTTTGGTCTCACCGATGGGATCTCAGTCTCACCGAGATGGGCTTGCAAACTCTCTGTTACCTGTTGCAATATTTTCGGTCCCACCGAGATATGCAATCAGCCCCACCGAGTTTTCTTCACCAACTCTCTGTTTCACTTATTACCCAAATCGGTCCCACCGAGTTTGAGTAATTGGTCAAACCGAGTTTTCGATTTACCCTAACCCTAGCACATCGGTCCCACCGAGTTGATCTAGTCGGTCCCACCGAAAACCCTAACGGTCACTAGATTTGCTGAATCGGTCCGACCGAGTTTATCAATTCGGTCCCACCGAGATTGGTAAATTGTGTGTAACGGTTAGATTTTGTGTGGAGGCTATATATACCCCTCCACCCACTCTTCATTCGTGGAGAGAGAGCCATCAGAACATACCTACACTTCCAATACACATTTTCTGATAGAGAACCACCTACTCATGTGTTGAGGCCAAGATATTCCATTCCCACCATATGAATCTTGATCTCTAGCCTTTCCCAAGTTTCTTTCCACTCAAATCTTCTTTCCACCAAATCCATAACCTCTGAGAGAGAGTTGAGTGTTGGAGAGACTATCATTTGAAGCACAAGAGCAAGGAGTTCGTCATCAACACACCATTTGTTACTTCTTGGAGAGTGGTGTCTCCTAGATTGGCTAGGTGTCACTTGGGAGCCTCCGAAAAGATTGTGGAGTTGAACCAAGGAGTTTGTAAGGGCAAGGAGATCGCCTACTTCATGAAGATCTACCGCTATTGAGGCAAGTCCTTCGTGGGCGATGGCCATGATGGGATAGACAAGGTTGCTTCTTCGTGGACCCTTCGTGGGTGGAGCCCTCCGTGGACTCGCTCAACCGTTACCCTTCGTGGGTTGAAGTCTCCATCAACGTGGATGTATGATAGCACCACCTATCGGAACCACGACAAAAATATCCGTGTCTCCAATTGTCTTTGGATTCTCCAAACCCTTCCCATTACATTCTTGCAAGTTACATGCTTTACTTTCCGCTGCTCATATACTCTTTGCATTCTTGCTTGATATGTATTGTGTTTGTTAAACTTGCGCCAAAACTCCACTTCAACATAAAGAAATTAAAAACTACATCTTTTGGCACTTAGTGTCTAATCACCCCCCTCTAGACACCTCTTCTCGATCCTTTCAATTGGTGTTAGAGCGTTGGTCTCCATTCCCTTGATTTAAACACCTTTGGAGGAAGATGGATGTGTCTACTTTGGGGAGTCTTAGACATAGAGTGCCTATTCCTGATGGATAATATTTTCATGAGTGGAAAAATGAAATGCTTGAGATTTTCAATGAATATCACTTGAACAAGTATATTTCTAGCCCTTGTGCACCTCATGTTGATCCTTTGCATCCTACCCTTGATGAGTCTATTGACATGATTCGCAATCTTAGAACTGTTAATCTTATCACTAGAGGCTTGCCTAGAAACTTGATTGGATGTTTGCCTACTCTTAAGTGTGCCTACACCATATGGGAATTTCTCGAGGAACTCTTTCCAAATTATTCCTTGAAAGATCTAGATGAAATTCTCCATAAATCCATTGCCTTGATTAAGATGAATTCCAATGATCCCAAATTTGGTGACTGCTTATTTGAGCTTACTAATCTTACGAGTGCCAAAGGAGATGTTGGAATCATTAACAATATCATTTCCAGAGCTATTAGAATTCATAAAGATAACTATAGAAATGATCATTTATCTAATGAGTTACCCTCTCTAGGAATTGATCAATCACAAGATGATGTTGAACATGGATACTCTGATGAGGATGATGATGATAGTGACTACGATCTTGATGATGCTATGAGGCACTTTGGTCTTATGGCAAATCTTCGCGACTACATGGCTGGAGGAAAGGAATGGGTTCTTGATAGTGGATGTACTGATCATATGACCGGAGATAAAGATATGTTCCGTGAGCTTGCTGAAAACAATGGCCCTCGAAAATATGTCACCTTTGGTGATAACTCAAAGGGTAAGGTGATTGGCCTTGGTAAGGTGGCCATCTCACATGATAGCTCCATACAAAATGTCATGCTCGTTGAATCTCTTGGCTACAACTTACTTTCAGTATCTAGACTTGTTGATTTCGGTTTCAATGTGCTATTTACTGAAGTAGACTGCCAGTGTTTCGTAGAGATAATAATAAAATGGTCTTTACCGGTATACGTAGAGGAGATCTTTACATTGTAGATTTCACTAAAAAGGCTCAACCTAGAACTTGCCTAATTGCTAAATCTTCTAAAGGCTGGTTGTGGCATAGAAGGCTAGGCCATGTGGGCATGCGAAACATTGACAAACTCATTAAAGGAAATCATATCCTTGGCGTTAACGATGTCATATTTGACAAGGATAGACTTTGTAGTGCTTGTCAAGCAGGGAAACAAGTTGGAGGAAGTCATCGCGCTAACAACATCATGACCACAAGAAGACCACTCGAGGTACTTCACATGGATCTTTTTGGTCCAAATGCCTACAAGAGTCTCGGTGGTAACTCATTTGGTCTAGTCATAGTTGATGATTTTTCAAGATTTACGTCGGTGTTCTTTCTTGATGACAAATCGCAGGTCCAAAAGATCTTCAAAAACTTTGCTAGGAAGGCCCAAAATCAATTTGACGTGAAGATCAGGAAGGTTCGGAGCGACAATGGAACATAGTTCAAGAACGCAAATGTGGACACCTTTCTTGATGAAGAAGGGATTACACATGAGTTGTCGGCTACATACACACCTCAACAAAATGGAGTCGTTGAGAGGAAGAACCGGACTCTTATCGAGATGGCAAGAACGATGCTTGATGAGTACAAGATGCCAAAACACTTTTGGGCAGAAGCGGTTGAGACAGCTTGTCATGCAACAAATCTCTTGAATCTTCACAAGCTACTCGGCAAGACGGCATACGAGCTCCTCACCGGTAACAAACCCCAAGTTGGATACTTTCGAGTATTCGGCTCAAAGTGCTACATTCTTGATAAGCATTGTCGTTCTAAATTTGCTCCTAAGTCTCATGAAGGTTTCCTACTTCAAGCTCCAGGATGTGGAACCCCTTCAAGATGCTAAGGACAAAGGATTGGCTCAAGCTCCAGGCTCAAGACTCTACATTTTCTATTTTAGTGATCCAAGATCACATTGAGTCTATAGGAAAGCCAATACTATTAAGAAGGTATGAGGTGTTGCTTAATGGCTTCCTTGCTCAAAGTGCTTAGTGATATGCTCCAAAGCCCTCAACCACTTTCTCACTTCCAAATATGTCCCACACCAAATATCCAACTCGGCCCCACCGATTCTTTCTATCCGGAGCCACCGAGTTCAGTTGACATAGCCATTGCCAGAAACCCTAATCAGTTTGGTCTCACCGATGGGATCTCGGTCTCACCGAGATGGGCTTGCAAACTCTCTGTTACCTGTTGCAATATTTTCGGTCCCACCAAGATATGCAATCAGCCCCACCGAGTATGCTTGGCCAACTCTCTGTTTCACTTATTACCCAAATCGGTCCCACCGAGTTTGAGTAATCGGTCAAACCGAGTTTTGGATTTACCCTAACCCTAGCACATCGGTCCCACCGAGTTGATCCAGTCGGTCCCATCGAAAACCCTAACGGTCACTAGATTTGCTGAATCGGTTCAACCGAGTTTATAATTCGGTCCCACCGAGATTGGTAAATTTTGTGTAACGGTTAGATTTTGTGTGGAGGCTATATATACCCCTCCACCCACTCTTCATTCGTGGAGAGAGAGCCATCAGAACATACCTACACTTCCAATACACATTTTCTGAGAGAGAACCACCCACTCATGTGTTGAGGCCAAGATATTCCATTCCCACCATATGAATCTTGATCTCTAGCCTTTCCCAAGTTGCTTTCCACTCAAATCTTCTTTCCACCAAATCCATATCCTGTGAGAGAGAGTTGAGTGTTGGGGAGACTATCATTTGAAGCACAAGAGCAAGGAGTTCATCATCAACACACCATTTGTTACTTCTTGGAGAGTGGTGTCTCCTAGATTGGCTAGGTGTCACTTGGGAGCCTCCGACAAGATTGTGGAGTTGAACCAAGGAGTTTGTAAGGGCAAGGAGATCGCCTACTTCATGAAGATCTACCGCTAGTGAGGCAAGTCCTTTGTGGGCGATGGCCATGATGGGATAGACAAGGTTGCTTCTTCATGGACCCTTCGTGGGTGGAGCCCTCCGTGGACTCGCGCAACCGTTACCCTTCGTGGGTTGAAGTCTCCATAAACATGGATGTACGATAGCACCACCTATCGGAACCACGACAAAAACATACGTGTCTCCAATTGCGTTTGAATTCTCCAAACCCTTCCCATTACATTCTTGCAAGTTGCATGCTTTACTTTCCGTTGCTCATATACTCTTTGCATGCTTGCTTGATATGTATTGTGTTTGTTAAACTTGCGCCAAAACTCCACTTCAACTTAAAGAAATTAAAGGCTGCAACTTTTGGCACTTAGTGTCTAATCACCCCCCTCTAGACACCTCTTCTCGATCCTTTCAGCCTAAGCATTACAAAAATATGACCGGGGGAGTAAACGGTGGAGGGGGGGTGCCGCACACAGCTAAACAATTGTCTGGTGTGTGCTAGGGTGTGCCCCCACATATATATAGGTGGGAGGGAGAGGGGAGGCTGCCAGGAGGCACCCAAGTAGGCCGAATCCTAATTGGGGTCTCCCCTTGGCCGCGCCCCCCTGGCGTATTTGCCGGAGGGGGAAGGAAAGAGGGGGGAGGAGGAAAGGAAGGGGGAGGCCGAATCCCCCCTTTCCTTTCTCTTCCGCTCTTACCTTCTCCTCCTAGTTTGGCCCATATGGGGGGCGCACCAGACCCCTGTGGCTGGTGTGTTTCCCCTCTTGGCCCATAAGGCCCATATCTTTTGCCGGGGGTGCCCGGAACCCCTTCAGGTGACCCGATATGTACCCAGTACCCTCCGTAACACTTCCGATGTCCGAATACCATCGTCCTATATATCAATCTTTACCTCTCGACCATTTAGAGACTCCTCGTCATGTCTGTAATCTCATTCGGGACTCCAAACAACATTTGGTCACCAAATCACATAACTCATATAATACTATATCGTCATCGAACATTAAGCATGTGGACCCTACGGGTTCAAGAACTATGTAGAGATGACCGAGACACCTCTCCGGTCAATAACCAATAGAGGAACCGGGATGCCCATATTGGCTCCTACATATTCTATGAAGATCTTTGTCGGTCGAATCGTTATGACAACATACATAATTCCCTTTGTCCATGGGTATGTTACTTGCCCGAGATTCGATCGTCGGTATCTTTATATCTAGTTCAATATCGTTACCGGCAAGTCTCTTTACTCGCTCCATAATACATCACCTCGTGACTAACTCCTTAGTCGTTTGCTTGCAATCTTATGATGTATATTACCGATTGGGACCAAAGATACCTCTCCGATACTCGGAGTGACAAATCCCAATCTCGATCTATGCCAACTCAACAAACAACTTCGGAGATACCTGTAGAGCATCTCTATTATCACCCAGTTACGTTGTGAAGTTTGATAGCACATAAGGCATTCCTCCAGTATCCGGGAGTTGCATAATCTCGTAGTCAAAGGAATATGTATTTGACATGAAGAAAGCAATCGCAATAAAACTAAACGATCATTATGCTAAGCTAACGGATGGATCTTGTCCATCACATCATTCTCCTAATGATGTGATCCCGTTATCAAATGACAACTCATGTCCATTGTTAGGAAACCTTAACCATCTTTGATCAACGAGCTAGGATGGTAGAGGCTCACTAGGGACACGATGTTTGTTTATGTATTCACACATGTATTTAGGTTTCCGATCAATACAATTCTAGCATGAATAATAAACCTTTATCATGAATAAAGAAATGTAAAATTACAACTTTATTATTGCCTCTAGGGCTTATTTCCTTCACTCTCCCACTTGCACTAGAGTCAATAATCTAGATTAAATTGCAATAAATCTAACACCCATGGAGTCTTGGTGTTGATCATGTTTTGCTCGCGGAAGAGGCTTAGTCAACGGGTCTGCTACATTCAGATCCGTATGTATTTCTCAAATCTCTATGTCTCCATCCTTGACTTATTCACGGATGGAGTTGAAGCATCTCTTGATGTGTTTGGTTCTCTTGTGAAATCTAGATTCCTTTGCCAAGGCAATTGCTCCAGTATTGTCACAAAAGATTTTCATTGGACCTGATGCACTAGGTATTACACCTAGATCAGATATGAACTCCTTCATCTGCTTCTTCCAAAGCAGCTATGTACTCTGCTTCACACGTAGATCCCGCGACGACGCTCTGCTTAGAACTGCACCAACTGACAGCCCCAACATTCATTATAAAAATGTATTCAGTTTGTGACTTAGAGTCATCTGGATCAGTGTCAAAGCTAGCATCGACGTAACCATTTACGATGAGCTCTTTGTCACCTCCATAAACGAGAAACATATCCTTGGTCCTTTTCAAGTACTTTAGGATGTTCTTGATCGCTGTCTAGTGATCCACTCCTGGATTACATTGGTACCTCCCTGCTAGACTAATGGCAAGGCACACATCAGGTCTGGTACATAGCATAGCATACATGATAGAACCTATGGCTGAGGCATAGGGAATGACTTTCATTTTCTCTCTACCTTCTGCAGTGGTCGGGCTTTGCGTCTGACTCAACTTCACACCTTGTAACATAGGAAAGAACCCTTTCTTTGACTAGTCCATTTTGAACTCCTTCAAAACTTTATGAAGGTATGTGCTTTGTGAAAGTCCTATTAAGAGTCTTGATCTATCTCT
This sequence comes from Triticum urartu, assembly GCF_003073215.2. Lineage (NCBI taxonomy): Eukaryota > Viridiplantae > Streptophyta > Magnoliopsida > Poales > Poaceae > Triticum > Triticum urartu. The sequence continues at coordinate 348,920,459 of NC_053024.1, read as the reverse complement.
ATAGATCTCGATGCCCAATATATAAGAAGCTTCACCGAGATATTTCATTGAAAAACTTTTATTCAAGTATCCTTTGATGCTATCTAGAAATTCTATATCATTTCCAATCAACAATATGTCATCTACATATAATATTGGAAATGCTACAGAGCTCCCACTCACTTTCTTGTAAATACAGGCTTCACCAAAAGTCTGTATAAAATCATATGCTTTGATCACTTCATCAAAGTGTATATTCCAACTCCGAGATGCTTGCACCACTCCATAAATGGATCGCTGGAGCTTGCACACTTTGTTAGCACCTTTAGGATCGATAAAACCTTCTGGTTGCATCATATATAACTCTTCTTTAAGAAATACATCAAGGAACGTGGTTTGGACATCCGTTTGCCAAATTTCATAATCATAAAATGCGGAAATTGCTAACATGATTCGGACTGACTTAAGCATCGCTACGGGTGAGAAGGTATCATCATAGTCAACCCCTTGAACTTGTCGAAAACCTTTCGCGACAAGTCAAGCTTTGTAGATAGTGACATTACCATCAGCGTCAGTCTTCTTCTAGAAGATCCATTTATTCTCAATGGCTTGTCGATCATCGTGCAAGTCCACCAAAGTCCACACTTTGTTCTCATACATGGATCCTATCTCGGATTTCATGGCCTCAAGCCATTTATCGGAATCTTGGCTCATCATGCTTCTTCATAGTTCGTAGGTTCGCCATGGTCTAGTAACATGATTTCCAGGACAGGATTACCGTACCACTCTGGTGCGGAACATGCTCTGTTTGACCTACGAGGTCTAGTGGTAACTTGATCTGAAGTTTCATGATCATCATCATTAGCTTCCTCTCTAGTTGGTGTAGGCATCACGGGAACGGATTTCTCTGATGTGCTACTTTCCAAATTGAGAGAAGGTACAATCACCTCATCAAGTTCCACTTTCCTCCCACTCACTTTTTTCGAGAGAAACTCCTTCTCTAAAAATGTTCCATTATTGGCAACAAATATCTTGCCTTTGGATATGTGGTAGAAGGTGTACCCAACTATTTCCTTAGGGTATCCTATGAAGACGCCGCTCTTCGATTTGGGTTCAAGCTTATCAGGCTGAAGCCTTTTGACATAAGTGTCGCAACCCCAAACTTTAATAAATGACACCTTAGGTTTCTTGTCAAACCATAGTTCATACGGTGTCATCTCAACGGATTTAGACGGTGCCCTATTTAACGTGAATGAAACTGTCTCTAATGCATAACCCGAAAACGATAGTGGTAAATCGGTAAGAGGCCTCATAGAGCACACCATATCTTAATAAAGTACTGTTACAACATTCGGACACACCATTACGCTATGGTGTTCCAGGTGGCATGAGTTGTGAAACAATTCCACATTGTTTTAAATGAAGGCTAAATTCGTAACTCAATTATTCACCTCCGCGATCAGATCGTAAAAACTTTAATTTTCTTGTTACGATGATTCTCTACTTCACTCTGAAATTCTTTCAACTTTTCAAATGTTTCAGACTTATGTTTCATTAATTAGATATATACATATCTGGTCAAATCATCTATGAAGGTCAGAAAATAATGATACTCACCGCGTGCCTCAACACTCATCGGACCACATACATCGATATGTATTATTTCCAATAAGTCATTTGCTCGCCCCATTGTTCCGGAGAACGGAGTTTTAGTCATCTTGCCCATGAGGCATTGTTCGCAAGTATCAAATGATTCATAATCAAGTGATTCCAAAAGTCCATCAGTATGGAGTTTCTTCATGCATTTTACACCAATATGACCTGAACGGCAATGCCACAAATATGTTGCACTCTAATTATCAACTTTGCATCTTTTGGCATTAATATTATGAATATGTGTGTCACTACTATCGAGATTCAATAAGAATAGACCACTCTTCAAGGGTGCATGGCCATAAAAGATATTACTCATATAAACAGAACAACCATTATTCTCTGATTTAAATGAATAACCGTCTCGCACTAAACAAGATCCAGATATAATGTTCGTCCTCAACGCTGGCACCAAATAACAATTATTCAGGTCTAAAACTAACCCTGAAGGTACATGTAGCATGCCGACATCGATCACATCGACCTTGGAACTATTCTCGACGTGCATCGTCACCTCGTCCCTAGTCAATCTTCGTTTAATCCATAGCTCATGTTTCGAGTTACAAATATGAGCAACCAAACCAGTATCAAATACCCAGGCGCTACTACGAGCATTAGTAAGGTACACATCAATAACATGTATATCAAATATACCTTTGTTCACTTTGCCACATCCTTCTTATCCGCGAAATACTTGGGGCAGTTCCTCTTCCAGTGACCAGTCCCTTTGTAGTAGAAGCACTCAGTTGCAGGCTTGGGTCCATCTTTGGGCTTCTTCCTGGGAGTGGCAACTTGCTGCTACTTCTTGAGCTTGCGTTGGATTTTCCCTTGAAGAGGAAAGGGTGATGCAGCAAAGTAGAGTAAGTATTTCCCTAAGTTTTGAGAACCAAGGTATCAATCCAGTAGGAGACAACGCACAAGTCACCGAATAACTGCACAAACAAACAACAACCTGCACCCAACGCGAAAAAGGGCTTGTCAATCCCTTCACGGTTACTTGCAAACGTGAGATCCAATAGAGATAGATAAACCATAAAGTAAATATTTTTGGCATTTTTGGTTTATAGATCAGAAAGTAAAAGATTGCAAAGGAATTAAATAGGAAATTAATATGATGGAAAGTAGAACTTGTATGATGGAAAATAGAACTTGTATGATGGAAATTCTTCCTGCTACTTCTTGAGCTTGCATTGGTTTTTCCCTTGTAGAGGAAAGGGCGATGCAGCAAAGTAGAGTAAGTATTTCCCTCAATTTTGAGAACCAAGGTATCAATCCAGTAGGAGATAATGCACAAGTCACCGAATACATGCACAAACAAACAACAACTTGCACCCAACACGATAAAGGGGTTGTCAATCCTTTCACATTTACTTGCAAAGGTGCGATTCGATGGAGATAGATAAATGGTAAAGTAAATATTTTTGGTATTTTCGGTTTATAGATTGGAAAGTACAAGATTATGATCTCACAGCCACAGCCCCTGCTGCTATACATACTGGACCGATTACTAGAGCTCGCGCACGCCAATTGAATTATCAGGTACTTTCGTTTCTTGGTAACGATTCTAATGTTCATGAGAATATGATGCTGCCTAAATTGGATACATTTGTTTTGCTTACAAATGAAGGGCCTAGCTTGGACAAGAAAGATGAACCTTGGAGCAAGTTCAAGCATGGAGATGATGGCATGCGCAAGGGGAACAAGAACGGAGTTACAAGTGATGATTCCAGGACTCTGAAGCCACCATAATGAGTGCATGAAGCATGGGACGAAATATACAAGATGCCACTTCATAAATTTCTTCTAGAGGCTATTTTAGGTGCTGCGTCACCTTATTATTGGGCCAGGCCCATGTATTTTCGATGTACTTAAGTATAGGCTGTTTTTAGAGTCCGTATGTGTGGGGAAACAAGAGTTAGGGTTGGTTTCAGACCCCTCCACCAAGGGCCACGAAATTCCCCATCTCTCCTCCATATATACAGCCCTTAGGGCATCGTTTAGGCTTTGGGTTTTGTTTAGATTAAAAGTTCGCCATAGCTGCAACTTCGCGTACTTCGTTTGTGTTCAACGACCAGACCAAGGCGTCACAGGACCCCACCTTGATCAATAAAGCTTTCATCTTATATTCGCAATATCCAGATTGCAATCTCAGTTTCTTGCTTGTTCTTCGTTTGCTTGTAGGAAACAGACCCTCGTGGTCAGGTTGATCGTGTTCCGGCATGGTCAATAACCCTCGGAAGTTGGTTTAGCGATTGCTAAGGCGCGACGTCTCGCACGTTCGTAGTCGGATCGTCAAGGTCGACTCCACAGAAAACAATAGCCACCATCTCATCAAAACATCGAGACACTTTGCCTCTATCAATTGCAAAATAGTAGATCGGAAACTAATATGATGGAAACTAGAACTTGTATGGTGGAAAATAGAACTTGTATGATGGAAATTAGACACGGGGGCCATAGGTTTCACTAAAGGCTTCTCTCAAGATAGAGAATATTATGGTGGGTGAACAAATTACTGTCGAGCAATTGATAAAAAAGTGCAAAGTTATGACGATATCTAAGGCAATGATCATGAATATAGGCATCACATCCGTGTCAAGTAAACTAAAATGATTTTGCATCTACTACTATTACTCCACACATCGACAGCTATCCAGCATGCATCTAGAGTATTAAGTTCATAAAGAACGAAGTAATGCATTAAGCAAGATGACATGATGTAGAGGAATTAACTCAAGCAATATGATGAAAACCCCATCTTTTTATCCTCGATGGCAACAATACAATACGTGCCTTGCTGCCCTGATGTCACTGGGAAAGGACACCGCAAGATTGAACCCAAAGCTAAGCACTTTCCCATTGCAAGAAAAACCAATCTAGTTGGTCAAACCAAATTGATAGTTCAAAGAGACTTGCAAAGATATCAAATCATGCATAAAAGAATTCAGAGAAGATTCAAATAATATTCATAGATAAGCTGATAATAAATCCACAATTCATGGATCTCTGTCAACACATCGCAAAAATGTATTACATCAAATAGATCTCCAAGAACATCGTGGAGAACATGGTATTGAGAATCAAAGAGAGAGAAGAAGCCATCTAGCTACTAGCAATGGACTCGTAGGTCTGTGGTAAACTACTCACGCTTCATCGGAAGGGAAATGGTGTTGATGTAGAAGCCCTCCGAGGTCGAATCCCCATCTAGCAGGATGCCAGAAAAGGCCCCTAGATGGGATCTCATGGGTACAGAAGATTGCGGAGGTGGAAAAGTGTTTGTGTGGCTCCCCTGTTGGTTTTGGGGTATAAGAGTATATATACGTGAAATAATTAGGTCGGTGGAGTCACGAGGGGCCCACAAGGGTGGAGGGCGCGCCCTCTGTCCTTGTGGCCACCTCGTGGCTTCCCTAACTTGCACGCCAAGTCCTCTGGATGTCTTCTGGTCCAAGAAAAATCATCGTGAAAGTTTTATTCCGTTTGGACTCCGTTTGGCATTCCTTTTCTGTGAAACTCTAAAACAAGGAATAAAACAGAAACTTGCACTGGGCTCTAGGTTAATAGGTTAGTCCCAAAAATCATATAAAATAGCATATTAATACATATAAAACATCCAAAACAGATAATATAATCGCATGGAACAATAAAAAATTCTAGATACATTGGAGACGTATCAAGCATCCCCAAGCTTAATTCCTGCTCGTCCTCGAGTAGGTAAATGATAAAAACAGATTTTTTTATGTGGAATGCTACCAAACATACTTATCCATGTAATTTCTTTATTGTGGCACGAATGTTCAGATCCGTATGATTCAAAACAAAAGTTTAATATTGACATAAAAGCAATAATACTTCAAGCATACTAACAAGGCAATTATGTCTTCTCAAAATAACAGGGCCAAAGAAAGCTTATCCCTACAGAATAATATAGTCTGGCTATGCTCCATCTTCATCACACAAAATATTTAAATCATGTACAACCCCGATGACAAGCCAAGCAATTGTTTCATACTTTTGATGTTCTCAAACTTTTTCAACTTTCACGCAATACATGAACGTGAGCCGCGGACATAGCACTATAGATGGAATAGACGGCGGTTGTGGAGAAGACAAAAAGAAGGAGATAATCTCACATCAACTAGGCATATCAATGGGTTATGGAGATGCCCATCAATAGATATCAATGTGAATGAGTAGTGATTTCCATGCAACGGATGCACCAGAGCTATAAGTTTATGAAAGCACTACAAGAAACTAAGTGGGTGTGCATCCAACTTGCTTGCTCACGAAGACCTAGGGCAATTTGAGTAAGCCCATCATTGGAATATAGAAGCCAAGTTCTATAATGAAAAATTCCCACTAGTATATGAAAGTGACAATATAGGAGATTCTCTATCATGAAGATCATGGTGCTACTTTGAAACACAAGTGTGGTAAAAGGATAGTAGCATTGCCCCTTCTCTCTTTTCTCTCATTTTTTATTTTGGCCTTCTCTCATTTTTTAGGCCTATTTTTTTCGTCCGGAGTCTCATCCCGACTTGTGGGGGAATCATAGTCTCCATCATCCTTTCCTCACATGGGACAATGCTCTAATAATGACGATCATCACACTTCTATTTACTTACAACTCAAGAATTACAACTTGATACTTAGAACAAAATATGACTCTATATGAATGCCTCCAGCGGTGTACCAGGTTGTGCAATGAATCAAGAGTGACATGTATGGAAGAATTATGAATGATGGCTTTTCCACAAATATGATGTCAACTACATGATCATGCAAAGCAATATGACAATGATGGAGCGTGTCATAATAAACGGAACGGTGGAAAGTTGCATGGTAATATATCTCGGAATGGCTATGGAAATGCCATAATAGGTAGGTATGGTGGCTGTTTTGAGGAAGGTATATGGTGGGTTTATGGTACCGGTGAAAGTTGCGCGGCACTAGAGAGGCTAGCATTGGTGGAAGGGTGACAGTGCGTATAATCCATGGACTCAACATTAGTGATAAAGAACTCATATGCTTATTGCAAAAATCTATTAGTTATCAAGATGAAGTACTACGCGCATGCTCCTAGGGGGTAGATTGGTAGGAAAAGACCATCGCTCATCCCCGACCGCCACTCATAAGGAAGACAATCAATAAATAAATCATGCTCCGACTTCATCACTTAACGGTTCACCATACGTGCATGATACGGGAATCACAAACTTTAAAACAAGTATTTCTTAAATTCACAATTACTTACTAGCATGACTTTAATATCACCATCTTCATACCTCAAAACAATCATAAGGAATCAAACTTCTCATAGTATTCAATGCACTTTATATGAAAGTTTTTATTATATCCCTCTTGGATGCCTATCATATTAGGACTAAATTATTTCCAAAGCAAATTACCATGCTGTTTAGAGACTATCAAAATAATATAAGTGAATCATGAGAGTTCACCAATTTATATAAAATAAAGCCGCTGCCGTGCTCTAAAAAGATATAAGTGAAGCACTAGAGCAAAATTGCCTAGCTCAAAAGATATAAGTGAAGCACATAGAGTATTCTAATAAATCATGATTCATGTGTGTCTCTTTCAAAAGATGTGTACAGCAAGGATGATTGTGGCAAACTGAAAAGCAAAGACTCAAATCATACAAGACGCTCCAGGCAAAACACATATCATGTGGTGAATAAAAATATGGCCTCAAGTAAAGTTACCGATAGACGAAGGCGAAAGAGGGGATTCCTTCCGGGGCATCCCGAAGCTTGGGCTCTTGGTTGTACTTGAATATTAACTTTCGGTGCCTTGTGCATCCCCAGGCTTAGGCTCTTGCCACTCCTTATTCCATAGTCCATCAAATCCTTACCCAAAACTTGAAAACTTCACAACACGAAACTCAACAGAAAATCTTATAAGCTCCGTTAGTATAAGAAAATAAATCACCACTTTTGGCATTGTTGTGAACTCATTCTTTATTTATATTTGTGTAATATCTACTGTATTCCAACTTTTACATGGTTCATAACCCCCCCACATTATTAGCCATAGACTCATCAAAATAAGCAAACAACACATACAAAAACAGAATAGTCTGTAGCAATCTAGATATTTCGAAAACTTATGTAACTCCACAAATTCTCAAAAATTACGGCAACCTAAGAAATTTGTTTATTAATCTTATGCAAAAAAAATATAATCATTTTATCATGCTTCTGCTAAAAATGAAAATTAATCTCCTGGGCGCAAAAGTTTCTGTTTTTCAGCAAGATCAAATCAACTATTACCGTAAGCTATCCCAAAGGTCTTAATTGGCACAAACACTAATTAAAATATAAAAACCACATATAAACAAAGGCTAGATGAATTATTTAATGCAAAACAAAACTTAAAAAGCAAAAACAAAAATAAAATTGGGTTGCCTCCAACAAGCGCTATTGTTTAACGCGCTTAGCTAGGCATTGATAATTTTAATGATGCATCATGTAGCACATGAAAAACACATCTAAGTCTAACATACTTCCTTTGAATAGGAATCTTATAAGCAAACAAATTATCAAGGCAAGCAAAAACTAGCATGTGCAAGGAAGACAAAAAAGACGATAGCAATCTCAACATGAAGAGAGGTAATTCAGTAACATGAAAATTTCTACAACCATATTTTCCTTTCTCATAATAATTACATGTAGGATCATAAGCAAATTCAACAATATAGCTATCAAATAACATATTCTCGACATGATCCACATGCATGTGGAGTTGACACTCTTGCAAAATAGTGGGATTAACATTAACTAAAGTCATGACCTCCCCAAACCCACTTTTATCAAAAAATCATAAGATTGAACATTCTCCAAATATGTGGGATCTAATGTTGACACTCTTCCAAACCCACTTTAAATATTATTTCAAACATTATTATCAATCTCATATTCGTCATAGGGCTTAAATAAATTTCAAGATCATAAGAAGAATCACCCCAATCATGATCATTGCAACAAGTAGTAGACATAGCAAAATTAGCATCCCCAAGCTTAGGGTTTTGCATATCATTGACACAATTGACATTAATAGAATTTATAGTAAAACCATTGTAATCATGCCTTTTATTCAAGGAGCTATCATGAATCACTTCATAAATTTCTTCATCAAAAATTTTAGATTCACGAATTTCAAGCAAAACTTCATAAAGATAATCTAGTGAATAAAACTCACTAGCAATTGGTTCATCATAATTGGATCGCTTAAAAAGATAGCAAGAGGGTGAGGATCCATAAACTTTGTTTCTGATTTTCAATAAACACACAATTATACCAAGCAAACAGACCGAGTAAGACATGAGGGCAAACAAAAAGAAGAACGAAAGAAGGGCGAAGAAAAGGGCAAATCTTTTCAAAAATCATTTTAGAAGTGGAGGAGAGGAAAATGAGAGGCGAATGGCGAATAATGTAATGCAAGTGATGAGATTTTATGATGGGTACTTGGTATGGCTTGACTTGGCGTAGATCTCCCCGACAACAACCGACAAAAATTCTCCCTGCTACTTCTCGAGGTTGCGTTGGTTTTTCCCTTGAAGAGGAAAGGGTGATGCAGCAACTTAGAGGAAGTATTTCCCTCAGTTTTGAGAACCAAGGTATCAATCCAGTAGGAGATAACGCACAAGTCACAGAAACGAATACCTGCACAAATAAACAACAACTTGCACCCAACGCGATAAAGGGGTTGTCAATCCTTTCATAGTTACTTGCAAAGGTGAGATCCGATAGAGATAGATAAATGGTAAAGTAAATATTTTTGGTTTATAGATCGGAAAGTAAAGATTGCAAAATAGTAGATTGGAAACTAATATTATGGGAACTAGAACTTATATGATGGAAATTAGACCCGGAGGCCATAGGTTTCACTAGAGGATTCTCTCAAGATAGAAAATTTTACGGTGGGTGAATAAATTACTGCCGAGCAATTGATAGAAAAGCGCAAAGTTATGATGATATCTAAGGCAATGATCATGAATATAGGCATCACGTCCGTGTCAGGTAGACCGAAACGATTCTGCATCTACTACTATTACTCCACAGATCGACCGCTATCCAGCATGCATCTAAAGTATTAAGTTCATAAAGAACGGAGTAATGCATTAAGCAATTTGATGAAAACCCCGTCTTTTTATCCTCGACGGCAACAATACAATATGTGCCTTTCTGCCCCTACTATCACTGGGAAAGGACACCGCAAGATGGAACCCAAAGCTAAGCACTTCTCCGATTGCAAAAAAATCTAGTTGGCCAAACCAAATCGATAGTTCGAAGAGACTTGCAAAGATATCAAATCATGTATAAAAGAATTCAGATAAAATTAAAATAATATTCATAGATAAGCTGATCATAAATCCACAGTTCATCGGATCTCAGCAAACACACCGCAAAAAAGTATTACATCAAATAGATCTCCAAGAACATTGAGGAGAACATGGTATTTAGAATCAAAGAGAGAGAGAGAGAAGAAGCCATCTAGCTACTAGCTATGGACCCATAGGCCTGTGGTAAACTACTCACGTGATGAGGATATCAATACCATTGGTACACCCACAGCCCCTGCTGTTATACATACTTGACCAATTACTAGAGCTGGCGCACGCCAATTGAATTACCAGGTACTTTCATTTCTTGGTAACAATTCTAATGTTCATGAGAATATGATGCTACCTAATTTGGATACATTTGTTTTGCATACAAATTAGGGCCTAGCTTGGACAAGAAAGATGAACCTTGGAGCAAGTTCAAGCATGGAGATGATGGCATGCACAAGGGGAACAAGAACGGAGTTACAAGTGATGATTCCAAGACTTTGAAGCCACCATAATGAGTGCATGAAGCCTTGGACGAAATATACAAGATGCCACTTCATAAATTTCGTCCAAAGGCTATTCTAGGTGCTGCGTCACCTTATTTTTGGGCTAGGCCCATGTAATTTCGAAATACTTGATTATAGGCTGTTTTAGAGTCCGTATGTGTGGGGAAACAAGAGTTATGGTTGGTTTCGGACCCTCCTCCAAGGGCCATGAAATTCCCCCTCTCTCATCCATATATACAGCCCTTAGGGCATCGTATAGACTTTGGGTTTTGTTTAGATTAAAAGTTCACCATAGCTGCAACTTCGCATACTTCATTTGTGTTCAACGACCAGACAAAGGCGTCACAGAACCCCACCATCATTAATAAAGCTTTCCTCTTATATTCGCAATATCCAGATTGCAATGTCAGTTTCTTCCTTGTTCTTCGTTTCCTCGAAGGAAACAGACCCTCGTGGTCAGGTTCATCATGCTCTGGCGTGGTTAATAACCCCTCAGAAGTTGGTTTAGCAATTGCTAAGGTGCGATGTCTCGCACATTCATAGTCGGATCATTAAGGTCGACTCCCACAGAAAACGATAGCCACCATCTCATCGAAACATCGGGACACCTTCGCCTCTATCAAGTGATATTAGATTTCCAGGTTGCTCGGTGAGATTTTACAGTTTTTCGTAGTTTAGATCGAGTCTGTTCTTCATACCTATATTCCACGAAAAAGCCAAAAACATTTTAGGGTTAGTTCATCCTATCCAAACTAGTCTAAGCCTTTGTATAGACTTTTCAGTATTTTGCTTTGTTGAATTTGCGGTTGCATGCTACCTCTTGAGCATGCGTTGGTTTTCCCTTGAAGAGGAATGGGTGATGCAGCAAAGTAGTGTAAGTATTTCCCTCAGTTTTTGAGAACCAAAGTATCAATCCAGTAGGAGATTACACGCAAGTCCCTCGTACCTGCACAAACAAACAAGAACCTCGCAACCAACGCGATAAAGGGGTTGTGAATCCCTTCACGGTCACTTACAAAAGTGAGATCTGATAGAGATAATAAGATAAATATTTTTGTTATTTGTGTTGTATAGATTGGAAAATAAAGATTGCAAAATAAAAAGGCGGCAGAAATAGCAAGTAGATAGGAAAATATTATGATGGAAGATAGACCCGGGGGCCATAGGTTTCACTAGTGGCTTCTCTCAAGATAGCAAATTCTACGGTGGGTGAACAAATTACTGTCGAGCAATTGATAGAAAAGCGCATAGTTATGAGAATATCTAGGCATGATCATGTATATAGGCATCACGTCCGCGAGAACTAGATCGAAATGATTCTGCATCTACTACTATTACTCCACACATCGACCGCTATCCAGCATGCAGCTAGAGTATTAAGTTCATAAGAACAGAGTAACACATTAGGCAAGATGGCATGATGTAGAGGGATAAACTCAAGCAATATGATATAAACCCCGTCTTTTTATGCTCGATGGCAACAATACAATACGTGCCTTGCTGCCCCTACTTTCACTGGGAAAGGACACTGCAAGATTGAACTCAAAGCTAAGCACTTCTCCCATTGCAAGAAAGATCAGTCTAGTAGGCCAAACCAAACTGATAATTCGAAGAGACTTGCAAAGATATTAAATCATGAATAAAAGAATTCAGAGAAGAATCAAATATTGTTCATAGATAATCTTGATCATAAACCCACAATTCATCGGATCTCGACAAACACACCGCAAAAGAATTACATCGAATAGATCTCTAAGAGAATCGAGGAGAACTTTGTATTGAGATCCAAAGAGAGAGAAGAAGCCATCTATCTAATAACTATGGACCCGAAGGTCTATGGTAAAATACTCACATATCATCGGAGAGCTATGGTGTTGATGTAGAAGCCCTCCGTGATCGATTCCCCCTCCTGCGGAGCGCCGGAAAAGGCCGCAAGATGGGATCTCATCGGTATAGCAGGTTGCGGCGGTGGAAATAGGGTTTCGTGGTGCTCTCGGATGTTTTCGGGGTATATGAGTATATATAGGCGAAATAGTAGGTCAGCGGAGCCACGAGGGGCCCACGAGGGTGGGGCGCGCCCTCCTACCTCGTGGTCGCCGCATTGCTTCCTTGACGTCCACTCCAAGTCTCCTGGATTGTGTTTGTTCCAAAAATAACTCTCCCGAAGGTTTCATTCCGTTTGGACTCCGTTTGATATTCCTTTTCTACCAAACACTGAAATAGGCAAAAAAACAGCAATTTGCACTAGGCCTTTGGTTAGTAGGTTAGTCCCAAAAATAATATAAAAGTGCATAACAAAGCCCATTAAACATCCAAAACAGATAATATAATAGCATGGAACAATCAAAAATTATAGATACGTTGGAGACGTATCAAGCATCCCCAAGCTTAATTCCTGCTCGTCCTCGAGTAGGTAAATGATAAAAATAGAATTCTTGATGTGGAATGCTACCTAGCATAATTCTCAATGTAATTTTCTTTATTGTGGCATGAATGTTCAGATTCGAAAGATTCAAGATAAAAGTTTAATATTGACATAAAAATAATAATACTTCAAGCATACTAACAAAGCAATCATGTTTTCTCAAAATAACATGGCCAAAGAAAGTTATCCCTACAAAATCATATAGTCTGGCTATGCTCTATCTTCATCACACAAAGTATTTAATCATGCACAACCCCAATGACAAGCCAAGAAATTGTTTCATACTTTTGATATTCTCAAACTTTTTCAATCTTCACGCAATATATGAGCGTGAGCCATGGACATAGCACTATATGTGGAATAGAATGGTGGTGGTGGTGAAGACAAAAAAAAGGAGAAGACAGTCTCACGTCAACTAGGCATATCAACGGGCTATGGAGATGCCCATCAATAGATATCAATGTGAGTGAGTAGGGTTTGCCATGCAATGGATGCACTACAGCTATAAGTGTATGAAAGCTCAACAAAAGAAACTAAGTGGGTGTGCATCTAAATCGCTTGCTCACGAAGACCTAGGGCATTTTGAGGAAGCTCATCATTGGAATATACAAGCCAAGTTCTATAATGTAAAATTCCCACTAGTATATGAAAGTGACAACATAGGAGACTCTCTATCATGAAGATCATCGTGCTACTTTGAAGCAAAAGTGTGGTAAAAGGATAGTAACATTGTCCCTGCTCTCTTTTTCTCTCTTTTCTCTTTTTTTATTTGGGCCTTTTTTATGGCCTCTTTTTTTTCTTTTTTTCATCCAGAGTCACATCCCGAGTTGTGGGGGAATCATAGTCTCCATCATCCTTTCCTCACTTGGGACAATGCTCTAATAATGATGATCGTCACACTTTTATTTACTTACAACTCAAAAATTATAACTCGATACTAGAATAAAATATGACTCTATGTGAATGCCTCCGGCGGTGTACCGGGATATGAAATGAATCAAGAGTGACATGTATGAAAGAATTATAACGGTGTCTTTGCCACAAATACGATGTCAACTACATGATCATGCAAAGCAATGTGACAATGATGAAACGTGTCATAACAAACGGAACGGTGGAAAGTTGCATGGAAATATATCTCGGAATGGCTATGGAAATGCCATAATAGGTAGGTATGGTGGCTGTTTTGAGGAAGGTATATGGTGGGTGTATGATACCAGCGAAAGGTGCGCAGTATTAGAGAGGCTAGCAATGGTGGAAGGGTGAGAGTGCGTATAATCCATGGACGCAACATTAGTCATAAAGAACTCACATACTTATTGCAAAAATCTATTAGTTATCGAAACAAAGTACTACGTGCATGCTCCTAGGGGGATAGATTGGTAGGAAAAGATCATCGCTCGTCCCCGACCGCCACTCATAAGGAAGACAATCAATAAATAAATCATGCTCCGACTTCATCACATAACGGTTCACCATACGTTCATGCTGCGGGAATCACAAACTTTAGAACAACTATTTCTCAAATTCACAACTACTCAACTAGCATGACTCTAATATCACCATCTTCATATCTCAAAACAATCATCAAGTATCAAACTTCTCATAGTATTCAATGCACTTTTTATGGAAGTTTTTATTATACCCATCTTGGATGCCTATCATATTAGGACTAATTTTATAACCAAAGAAAGTTACCATGCTGTTCTAAAAGACTCTCAAAATGATATAAGTGAAGCATGAGAGATCAATAATTTCTATAAAATAAAACCACCACCGTGCTCAAAAAGGATATAAGTGAAGCACTAGAGCAAAACTATCTAGCTCAAAAGATATAAGTGAAGCACATAGAGTATTCTAATAAATTCCGATTCATGTGTTGAAAGGATCGAGAAGAGGTGTCTAGAGGGGGGGTGATTAGACACTAAGTGCCAAAAGTTGCAGTTTTTAATTTCTTTAAGTTGAAGTGGAGTTTTGGCGCAAGTTTAACAAACACAATACATATCAAGCAAGCATGCAAAGAGTATATGAGCAGCGGAAAGTAAAGCATGCAACTTGCAAGAATGTAATGGGAAGGGTTTCGAGAATTCAAACGCAATTGGAGACACGGATGTTTTTGTCGTGGTTCCGATAGGTGGTGCTATCGTACATCCACGTTGATGGAGACTTCAACCCACGAAGGGTAACGGTTGCGCGAGTCCACGGAGGGCTCCACCCACGAAGGGTCCACGAAGAAGCAACCTTGTCTATCCCATCATGGCCATCGCCCACGAAGGACTTGCCTCACTAGCGGTAGATCTTCACGAAGTAGGCGATCTTCTTGCCCTTACAAACTCCTTGGTTCAACTCCACAATCTTGTCGGAGGCTCCCAAGTGACACCTAGCCAATCTAGGAGACACTACTCTCCAAGAAGTAACAAATGGTGTGTTGATGATGAACTCCTTGCTCCTGTGCTTCAAATGATAGTCTCCCCAACACTCAACTCTCTCTCACAGGATATGGATTTGGTCGAAAGAAGATTTGAGCGGAAAGCAACTTGGGAAAGGCTAGAGATCAAGATTCATATGGTGGGAATGGAATATCTTGGCCTCAACACATGAGTAGGTGGTTCTCTATTAGAAAATGTGTAATGGAAGTGTAGGTATGTTCTGACGGCTCTCTCTCCGCGAATGAAGAGTGGGTGGAGGGGTATATATAGCCTCCACAGAAAATCTAACCGTTACACACAATTTACCAATCTCGGTGGGACCGAATTGATAAACTCGGTCGGACCGATTCAGCAAATCTAGTGACCGTTAGGGTTTTCGGTGGGACCGACTGGATCAACTCGGTGGGACCGATGTGCTAGGGTTAGGGTAAATCCAAAACTCGGTTTGACAGATTACTCAAACTCGGTGGGACCGATTTGGGTAATAAGTGAAACAGAGAGTTGGCCAAGCAAACTCAGTGGGGCCGATTGCATATCTCGGTGGGACCGAAAATATTGTGCCAGGTAACAGAGAGTTTGCAAGCCCATCTCGGTGAGACCGAGATCTCATCGGTGAGACCGAACTGATTAGGGTTTCTGGAAGTGGCTATGTCAACTGAACTCGGTGGCTCCGGATAGAAAGAATCGGTGGGGCCGAGTTGGATATTTGGTGTGGGACATATTTGGAAGTGAGAAAGTGGTTGAGGGCTTTGGAGCATATCACTAAGCACTTTGAACAAGCAAGCCATTAAGCAACACCTCATCCCTTCTTAATAGTATTGGCTTTCCTATAGACTCAATGTGATCTTGGATCACTAAAATAGAAAATGTAGAGTCTTGAGCTTGGAGCTTGAGCCAATCCTTTGTCCTTAGCATCTTGAAGGGGTTCCACATCCTCTAGTCCATGCCACTTCATTGTTGAACTTATCTGAAACATACTAGGTAAAAGTGTTAGTCCAACAAGAGATATGTTGTCATCAATTACCAAAACCACCTAGGGAGCACTTGTGCTTTCATGTGTGTCTCTCCAAAAGGTGTGTACAGCAAGGATGATTGTGTTAAACTAAAAATCAAAGACTCAAATCATAGAATACGCTCCAAGCAAAACACATATCATGTGGTGAATAAAAATATAGCCTCAAGTAAAGTTATCGATAGACGAAGACGAAAGAGGGGATGCCTTCCGGGGCATCCCCAAGCTTAGGCTTTTGGTTGTACTTGAATTTTACCTTGGGTTGCCTTGGGCATCCCCAAGCTTAGGCTCTTTCCACTCGTTATTCCAAAATCCATCAAATCTTTACCCAAAACTTGAAAACTTCACAACACAAAACTCAACAGAAAATCTCATGAGCTTCGTTAGTATAAGAAAACAAACCACCACTTCAAGGTACTGTAATGAACTCATTCTTTATTTATATTGGTGTTAAACATACTGTATTCCAACTTCTCTATGGTTCATACCCCCCCCCCCCAATAGTAGCCATAGATTCATCAAAATAAGCAAACAACACACGAAAAACAGAATCTGTCAAAAACAGTATAGTCTGTAGTAAACTGTAGGTTTCGAATACTTCTGTAACCCCAAAAATTCTTAAATAAATTGGTGGACGTGAGGAATTTTTCTATTAATCATCAGCAAATAGAATCAACCTAATCGCAATCTCCAATAAAGAACGGCAGCTAATCTCGTGAGCAATAAAGTTTCTGTTTTTTACAGCAAGATCGCAAAGACTTCCCCCATGTCTTCCCAAAGGTTCTACTTGGCAAAACACTAATTAAAAACATAAAACCACATCTAAACAGAATCTAGATGAATTATTTATTACTAAATAGGAAAAAACAAGAAACAAAAATAAAATTGGGTTGCCTCCCAACAAGCGCTATCGTTTAACGCCCCTAGCTAGGCATAAAAACAAGAATAGATCTAGGTATTGTCATCTTTGGTATGCAATCCATAAGTGGCCTTCATAATAGATTCATAAGGTAATTTAATTTTCTTCCTAGGAAAGTGTTCCATGCCTTTCCTTAACGGAAATTGGAATCTAATATTTCCTTCTTTCATATCAATAATTGCACCAATTCTTCTAAGGAAAGGTCTACCAAGAATAATAGGACATGTAGGATTGCAATCTATATCAAGAACAATGAAATCTACGGGCACATAATTACTATTTGCAACAATAAGAACATCATTAATCCTTCCCATAGGTTTCTTAATGGTGGAATCCGCAAGATGCAAATTTAAAGAACAATCATCAAATTCACGGAAACCAAACACATCACACAAAGTTTTTGGAATCGTGGAAACACTAGCACCCAAATCACATAAAGCATAGCATTCATGATCTCTAATTTTAATTTTAATAGTAGGTTCCCACTTATCATAAAGTTTTCTAGGCATAGAAACTTCTAATTCAAGCTTTTCTTCATAGGATTGCATTAAAGCATCAAAGATGTGTTTAGTAAAAGCTTTATTTTGATCATAAGCATGAGGAGAATTTAGCACGGATTGCAACAAGGAAATACAATCTATCAAAGAGCAATTATCATAATTAAATTCCTTGAAATCCAAAATAGTGGGTTTATTGCTAGGTAAAGTTTTGACCTCTTCAATCCCACTTTTACCAATTTTTGCATCAAGATCTAAAAACTTCGAATCATTGGGACGCCTTTTAACTAAAGTTGACTCATCTCCAGTCCCATCATTATCAAGATTCATATTGCAAAACAAGGATTTAATAGGAGACACATCAATCACTTTTAGATCTTCATCCTTATTATCATCTAATTCTTCCGGTTTGGCGGCCATCTTATTAACTAAGGTGGCCTGCTTATCCAAAATTTGGGCTATTAAGTTTTCAAGATGAGCAAACTGAGATTTCAAACCATAAAATTCCTTAGACATATCCTCGACCTCTTTATTCATATACTCCATAAAATATTTTTTCTCTTTAAGCTCATTTACGAAGAAATTATTATGCTCAAATTGTAAGGACATAAAACTTCTAACGTCGTTTTCAATTTCTTCCAACCTTCTATGATGAAGATCAATACTTTTTGGAAGAGACATCGTAACAAACAATCCAACACACAAGCATACAAGAGGCAAGCAAAAAGAGGCGAACGGAAAAGAGGCGAACGGAAAAGAGGGCAAATAAAACGGCAAGGGTGAAGTGGGGGAGAGGAAAATGATAGGCAAATGGCACATAATGTAATGTGAGGGATAAGAGTTTGTGATGGGTACTTGGTATGTCTTGACTTGTGCGTAGATCTCCCTGGCAACGGCGCCATAAATGGCTTGTTGACGGGAGATCAAATCTTGACTTGACTTGGTGCAACCTCCCCGGCAACGGCGCGAGAAATCCTTCTTCCTACCTCTTGAGCATGCGTTGGTTTTCCCTTGAAGAGGAATGGGTGATGCAGCAAAGTAGGTAAGTATTTCCCTCAGTTTTTGAGAACCAAGGTATCAATGCAGTAGGAGATTACACGCAAGTCCCTCGTACCTGCACAAACAAACAAGAACCTCGCAACCAACACGATAAAGGGGTTGTCAATCAATTCACGGTCACTTACAAAAGTGAGATCTGATAGAGATAATAAGATAAATATTTTTGGTATTTTTGTTGTATAGATTGGAAAATAAAGATTGCAAAATAAAAAGGCGGCAGAAATAGTAGATAGGAAAATATTATGATGGAAGATAGACTCGGGGGCCATAGGTTTCACTAGTGGCTTCTCTCAAGATAGCAAATTCTACGGTGGGTGAACAAATTACTGTCGAGCAATTGATGGAAAAGCGCATAGTTATGAGAATACCTAGGCATGATCATGTATATAGGCATCACATTCGCGTCAAGTGGACCGAAATGATTCTGCATCTACTACTATTATCCACACATCGACCGCTATCCAACATGCATCTAGAGTATTAAGTTCATAAGAAC
This sequence comes from Triticum urartu, assembly GCF_003073215.2. NCBI lineage: Eukaryota > Viridiplantae > Streptophyta > Magnoliopsida > Poales > Poaceae > Triticum > Triticum urartu. The sequence goes on along the minus strand of NC_053024.1, from coordinate 348,901,140 downwards.
AGAGTAACACATTAGGCAAGATGACATGATGTAGAGGGATAAACTCAAGCAATATGATATAAACCCCATTTTTTTATCCTCGATGGCAACAATACAATACGTGCTTTGCTGCCCCTGCTGTCATTGGGAAAGGACACCGCAAGATTGAACACAAAGCTAAGAACTTCTCCCATTGCAAGAAAGATCAATCTAGTAGGCCAAACCAAACTGATAATTCGAAGAGACTTGCAAAGATATTAAATCATGCATAAAAGAATTCAGAGAAGAATCAAATATTGTTCATAGATAATCTTGATCATAAGCCCACAATTCATCGGATCTTGACAAACACACCACAAAAAGAATTACATCGAATAGATCTCCAAGAAAATCAAGGAGAACTTTGTACTGAGATCCAAAGAGAGAGAAGAAGCCATCTAGCTAATAACTATGGACCCAAAGGCCTATGGTAAACTACTCACACATCATCGGAAAGGCTATGGTGTTGATGTAGAAGCCCTCCGTGATCGATTCCCCCTCCGGCGGAGCACCGGAAAAGGCCCCAAGATGGGATCTCACAGGTACATAAGGTTGCGGCGGTGGAAATAGGGTTTTATGGTGCTATCGGATGATTTCGGGGTATATGAGTATATATAGGCGAAAGAAGTAGGTCAGCGGAGCCACGAGAGGCCCACGAGGGTGGGGGCGCGCCCTCCTACCTCATGGCTGCCTCGTTGCTTCCTTGACATCCACTCCAAGTCTCCTGGATTAAGTTGGCTCCAAAAATAACTCTCCCAAAGGTTTCATTCCGTTTGATATTCCTTTTCTGCGAAACACTGAAATAGGCAAAAAACAACAATTTGCACTGGGCCTTCGGTTAGTAGGTTAGTCCCAAAAATAATATGAAAGTGCATAGAAAAGCCCATTAAACATCCAAAATAGATAATATAATAGCATGGAACAATAAAAAATTATAGATACGTTGGATACATATCATTGCATCGTCGTGTCAAGTTGCTCGTCTTAGCGTCTAGTCTTTTAGTGTTTCGAGTTCTGGTCATAAGTTGTGACGCCGCCACCGCACCATCATCATTGCCCCTGCCATCTACCACCACCGCTTATCCGCCACCGCTCTGAATTCGTATCCATATACCACCACCAATCAGTATCCATATACCACCACCGATCCGTATCCATATACCACCACCGTTGCCATATACCACCACCGCTGCCATATCCTACCACCATATATCCACCACCAATCCGAGTTCTTTTCATATTAGGTTTGTTTTTGTGATCCATCTAATTTCCGATTCATGTTTCCTTGCCTGAGTAGGTTTCAAAAAAAAGTCTGGAGACCCCCGGGCAGTTTTTAGGCCAAAATTTTGGCGACCGAAAATATTTTTTCCATATCCTATTTTTAGGCTTTTCCGAGCTTTTGGAGACACTCGCCATCATAGTGATTTTTTGTCGCACTTTTTCGTCGTCGCTGCCCTGATTTCCGAAAAAAATTATCAAAATTTTTTCATGCCCATCCTGTCATTTTGACCTCGGAAGAGTTTTGAGACACTCGCAATTATAGTGATTTTTCGCAAAAAAAAGAGGAGCGTAAGAAAAGAGCGCAAAAAAACAGAGCGAAAAAATCCAGAGTGTGCTTTTCCCTTGTTTACGTGCAGCGTTGTGATTTTGTTAGTGTTCTAGGTTCGTGTCTCTAGCACGGTCTAGCCTAGGACCAGCACAGTAGCGTCGTTGAGCGTTTATTCAACTTTGCATCTCTAAATTAATTATTGCTAATCTTTTTGCTACCATATTATAACCCTTCCTAGCTCCACATAAATCTATGTCATTCGTTGGACTCGCCCTGGTAATCGCTCTATCCAAGCTTTGAGAGTTTTGACTACAACGGTTGCCGATCACCGCCTGCTACTGGGTAAGAACTGGTAAGAATTTGAGATTTTCTTGATGGATTTGTGACACCCACCACCATAACTTGTTAGTAGTCTGTAGGATCATATTCTTGTGTGTTTCTATTGCTGCTAACCATGGCAGGATCATAGGCCGATGAGATTGACTGGGAGAACTTGACGAACAAGGAGCTTCATGATAAGTTTCAGCAAATGATGAGTGGATAGGTGCAAGATGTGCTAAACAAATTTGAAGAGGCCATGGAGAAGACGTTCGAAACAAAGCTCAATAACAAGTTTACTGAATTGCTTTCGCGTTTTCCACTACCACTGTCGGCTGCACCTGTCGCACCTCTACAACAACAACAACAACAACAAAAACAACAACAACAACAACAACAACAACAACGTCACCTTCCAAATCAAGTGGGACAAGCACTGCGCGTTCCCATTGAGCCTGGTCAAAATTCTGGTGCCGCTGTTGATGCTTCTGTAGCTCCTGCTGCTACTATAGAGGTGGAGGACCATTACGAGGATGAGGTTGATCAAAATCAGAACTACGTGCAACCACCAGCACCACCACCACCACCAGTTCGTCCTCATGCATATCATCGCAACGGTAGGGCTGCACCACCACCTGAGGTACGAGATCATGACCATCTTCCTAAACTAAAATTGAATATTCCACCATTTGAGAGTATATATGTTGCTGATATATATCTTACTTGGGAGTTGGAAACTGAACAACAATTTACATGTTTACAATATCCTGAGGAGAAATGTGTTCCTGCTGCTGTTTGTGCTTTCACTAGCTTTGCATGTGTTTGGTGGTCTGAGCATTGTAGATTATATCCTATTCCAGCTACTTGGGCTGCTTTGGAAACTGCTATGCGTACTCGTTGAGTTCCACCATATTATCAACATGAATTACTTCAAAAATTGCAGGGCTTAAGACAAGGAAAAAATTATGTAGAAGAATATTATTAGGAATTACAAACTGGCATGATTAGATGTGGTATTGTTGAGGAGAATGAAGCTATGCTTGCCCGTTTTATGGGTGGATTAAATAGACATATTCATACCATTCTAGAGTATAAGGAGTATAATAATATCACTCGTTTATTCCATCTTGCTTGTAAAGCTGAACGTGAAGTGCAGGATCGACAGGCATTGGCGCGAACTAACTTTTCTACAGGTCGACCTTCATCATGGACACCACATGCATCTTCTACTTCCACTGCACTAGCACCTCCATCAGGTGCCACCTCCATCCGTGATACAAGAAAGCGGGCACAACCACCACTATCTGCCAAGAGCACACCTACCGGGCCTGCACAGAGCTCTTCTTCTTCCATGGCATCAATAGGGCACACAATTGATATTATTTGTCGTTGTTGTAAGGGAAGAGGTCATTATGCGAGAGAATGCAAATCTTAGCGCGTGATGATTGCTACTGAGGATGGTGGGTATGAGTCCGCTAGACTATGATGAGGAGACTTTGGCTCTTATTACACGTGAAGAACACGGTGGAGATGATTCTGATCATGAGACGCAATACATGGCTCCTGAAGATGCTGATACGTATGAATGTTTAGTTGCTCAATCTGTTTTGAGTGTGCAGGTCACACAAGCTAAGCAAAATCATAGGATAATTTGTTCCATACAAAGGGAGTTGTCAAGGAACGTTTTGTTCGTGTCATCATAGATGGAGGGAGCTACATCAACTTGGCTAGCATGGACATGGTGGAGAAGCTATCTCTCACCATAAGACCACATCCACATCCTTACTACATCCAATGGTTCAACAACAGCGGCAAGGTTAAGGTAACACGTACTGTTCATGTGCATTTTAGTATCTCTACATATGCTGATTATGTTGATTGTGATGTGGTACCTATGCAAGCATCCTTATTACTTGGTAGACCATGGCAATTTGATAAAAATTCTGTACACCATGGTAGAAACAATCAGTATACTCTTGTTCATAAGGATAAAAATATTACTTTGGTTCATATGACTCCTGATTCCATTTTGAAAGATGATATTAATAGAGCTAATAAAGCAAAACAGGCGAAAAATAAGAGTGAAAATTAGATTGTGGCAAAAGAATTTGTGCAACAAATGAAGCCTAATAATAAACCATCTAGTGTTGTTTCTGAAATTAAATTGAAAAGTGCATGTTTACTTGCCACCAAATCTGATATTGATGAGCTAGATTTTAGAAAATATGTTTGCTATGCTTTTGTGTGCAAAGAGGCATTATTTTCATTCAAGGACGTGCCTTCCTCTTTGCCCCCTGCTGTCACTAGCATTTTGCAGGAGTTCACTGACGTCTTCCCACAAGACGTGCCACCGGGATTACCGCCTATTCGAGGGATTGAGCATCAAATTGACTTAATTCCCGCTGCATCACTACCCAACCGTGCACCATACCGTACCAATCCGGAGGAGACAAAGGAGATTATGCGTCAAGTACAGGAGCTGCTCGAAAAAGGTTATATACGAGAATCTCTTAGTCCTTGTGCTGTTCCTACTATACTAGTGCCTAAAAAGGATGGCCCATTGCGTATGTGTGTTGATTGTAGAGGAATTAATAATATTACTATTCGTTATCGTCATCCTATTCCTAGGCTAGATGATATGCTTGATTGAGTGGCTCTACAATATTCTCCAAAGTTGATTTGCATAGTGGATACCATCCAATTCGTATGAAATTGGGAGATGAATGGAAAACAACATTTAAAACTAAGTTTGGTTTATATGAGTGGTTTGTTGTAACACCCACAATGAGGTTATATCTCCCACGTGTCGGGGCACAACTTAGAGGCATAGCCGCATGGTAGGCCTGTCGTGAGAGGGGTAATCTTTACACATCCCATGTACTGAATAAGAAAGGGATAAAGAGTCGGCTTAAAATCGCCACTTCACACAATACAAAATAATCCATACATCATCCAAAGTACAATCAAAGGTCCGACTACGGAACCAAAATAAAGAAAGACAACCCCAAATGTTAGATCCCCGATCGTCCCAACTAGGCTCCACTACTGATCATCAGGAAAGGAAACATAATAGCGACCCAAGTCTTCGTCGAACTCCCACTTGAGTTCGTAGCGTCCCATGCACTCGCATCATCGGCACCTGCATCTGTTTGGAAGTATCCGTGAGTCACAAGGACTCAGCAATCTAACACCCGCGAGATCAAGACTATTTGAGCTTATGGGTAGGAAAAGGGGTAATGAGGTGGAGCTGCAGCAAGCACTAGCTTATATGGTGGCTAACGTACACAAATAAGAGCCAGAAGAGAAGCAACGCACGGTCGAGAAGCTATAAGTGATCAAGAAGTGATCCTGAAACTACTTATGTTAAAGCATAACACAAGACCGTGTTCTCTTCCCGGACTCCGCCGAAAAGAGACCATCGCAGCTACACACGCGGTTGTTTCGTTTTAATTTAGTTAAGTGTCAAGTTCTCTACAACCGGATATTAACAAATTCCCATCTGCCCATAACTGCGGGCACGGCTTTCAAAAGTTCAAAACCCTGCAGGGGTGTCCCAACTTAGCCCATCACAAGCTCTCACGGTCAACGAAGGATATTCCTTCTCCCGGGAAGACCCGATCATTCTCGGAATCCCGGTTACAAGACATTTCGACAATGGTAAAACAAGACCAGCAAAGCCGCCCAAATGTGCCGACAAATCCCAATAGGAGCTGCACATATCTCGTTATCAGGGCACACCGGATTGTCCAAACTTCCGGTAGGCCAACCCAGAGTTGCCCCTGGTGGCCACCAGCGGCTGACAAGTTGGACCAACACTCAGAGGAGCACTGGCCCGGGGGTTTAAAATAAAGATGACCCTTGAGTCCGCGGAACCCAAGGAAAAAGGCTTAGGTGGCAAATGGTAAAACCAAGGTTGGGCCTTGATGGAGGAGTTTTATTCAAAGCGAACTATCAAGGGGTTCCCATAATACCCAACCGCGTAAGGACGCAAAATCAAGGAACATAACATCGGTATGACGGAAACTAGGGCAGCAAGAGTGGAACAAAACACCAGGCATAAGGCCGAGCCTTCCACCCTTTACCAAGTATATAGATGCATTAAAGTAAATAAGAGATACTAATGATATCCCAACAATATCCATGTTCCAACAAGGAACAAACTTTATCTTCACCTGCAACTAGCAATGCTATAAGAGGGGCTGAGCAAAAGCGGTAACATAGCCAAACAATGGTTTGCTCGGAAAGGTGGGTTAGAGGCTTGACATGGCAATATGGGAGGCATGTTATAGCAAGTGGTAGGTAGCGCGGCATAGCAAAAGAGCGAACAACTAGCAAGCAAAGAAAGAAGTTATTTCGAGGGTATGGTCATCTTGCCTGCAAAGTTCTAAGAGTTGTCAAAGCTTGATCCTCCTAAGCGTTCTCAACAGGTTCCTTGGTCACGTACTCGTCTCCCGGCTCTACCCAAAGCAAGAACACAAGAAAAGGACCAACAATCAATCATGATGTAATGCACAAGCAACACGATGCAAAACATGGCATGATATGCGAGATGTGATATGCATATGTGTGCTCCGGAAGGAAAATAATGATCAAGGCATCAACTTGGAAAACCAAGTATGATGCTGGAAAGATGAGATGTTTTCGGTTGAAATTGATATAAAGATCACCGGAGACGGATGCACGGTTTGCAAAAGGCAAGCAAAACAAGAATGGCACAATTCTGCGATTAACAGCACGATGCCATCTAGTATGCAACAAGAAACTAAGGTATTGCACTCCAACATAGCAAAAAGTATATGTAACTGATCTACACAAGATGCTTGATAAAACATGAACACTGAGCTATGGCTAAATCACACAAGAGCAGGTTCAAACAAGCATGGCAAAAGTGCAAAAGATATCAGCATCACAGACTTAGTGAAAATACTAACATGCCAGAAATAACATCAGGAAGCACTATTTAGAGCAAGCAAACAACATGCTACATGAACATAGCATAGCAAACAAAGGCATGGAATGATTCTGCTAAAAGCATAGATCAAAAGTCCCTTACTGAACATGACCCAAAAAGGCACAGAAGATATGATGGCACCCATGTAAACGTAGCAAGTTTTATTAATAGTTTCGGACAGCAGAAAAACAGAGCATGGCATAAATAGAATTATGAAGGAATGTTTGCGAGCTCAAACCACTCATCACAAGGCCTTGCATGACAAAACAAGCATACTAACAGCAAGATGACATGTTCATGAAGCTAACCATGGCAAGAGCAAGTTCATAGAATGCATGGATCACTAGCAACAACCATGGTGATATTGATTAACATGTTAACATTCTGCCAGGAACATTTTATAGCAAAAGTAGAGAAAGAACAAGACATGCTAGGGCACTCCATAATTTCAAGCAGGGGCATGGATGGATAGAGTATAACCACATTTTCAAAACATCCTTACTGAAGCATCTCAAAATAAGCATGGATATCACTGTAGCATCATCTTTACATTGCATCAAAATAACAGCAGGAAAATGACTTAGCAAAATCCTAAGTCCCAGAGAACAGCAACATCACGAAGGCTACTTTGCATTCTTGTGCTAGTCACCACATTGATCACAAAAATACAAGGCAAGCACCCCTGTAAAGATGGAATGGGATAGTTCAAAACACATGTAGAGCTCATGCTCATATGAAGCACCCATCAAATGTGGCAAAAATGACCAAATCATCATAATCTGATAAGTAGCAGTAGTAAACATTTTATAGCACTTTTACATCAATGATTAGGACATCAAGATGAACTCAAACAAGCATGCCACAATGGAAAGAAATGATTAGCATCTCACAATGAACATTTTGATATATCGTATGCATGAAATGGAGCTACGGTCATGGAGATATGAGGCAAAGAACATGGCATAAAAATAACATGGCGAAAAGACGGTGGAAAAACGACCTCCGAATTCTGGATCTAGGGTTCCAGTGGCATGCGGATCGAGGTGGCCGGATCTTCGCCGGAGTAACTCGCCGGTCACCGGAGCTAGAATCCGACAGGATCCGGCAGAGCTCGCCGCGGTGGCGCGGCTGGCCGGCGAGGGGCGGCGCTGGAGGAGCGGTGCGGTTGGCGGCGGTGGTGAGACAGGCGGCGGCGTCTGGCGATCGGTGAGGCGGGATGCACGGGTGGCGGTGGCCGGTGGCGCTCGGGAGGCAAGGAGCGGAGGCGCGGGCGAGCGACCGGGCGGCGGCGGGGCGAACGGGCCGTCGGTGGCCCGCGCTGGGACGAGCGGGCCTGCACGGTGGACGGCCACGTGGCGGCGGCGGGCGGACGTGTCCGGCGCGGTCCGGACGCGTCCGGTGGCGAGGAGGAGCGGGGCTAGGGTTTCTTCTGTGTGAGAATTTCTGGGAGGGCACATATTTATAGCTAGGAGGAGGTAGGAGTGTCCAAATGAGGTGTGGTTTTCGCCCACACGATCGTGATCCGATGACGGAGGACATGGAAGAGGTTTGGATGGGTTATTGGGTCGGTTTGGAGGGGTGTTGGGCTGCAACACACAAGAGGCCTTCGCGGTTACCCGGTTAACCGTTGGAGTATCAAACGGACTCCAAATGGAATGAAATTTGACAGGCGGTCTACCGGTGGTGTACCAAGGCCACTTGGAAAATCTCGGTCCATTCCGAGAACGTTTAACACCCGCTCACGAAAATAGACAAGAGGGGTGCACTCGTGCATGTGGGAGTGTCGGATTGCAAAACAGACAACGGGGAAAATGCTCAGATGCATGAGACGAACACGTATGCAAATGCGATGCACATGATGACATGATATGAAATGCATGACATGAACAAGATGCAAAACGAAGACAAAAACCCAACCACGAAGGGAATCTCATAACTTAAAGCCGAAAATGGTAAGAGTCGGAGTTACAAATATGGCAAGTTACATCCGGGGTGTTACAACACTCCACCACTACAAAAGGATCTTGTCCCGAGATCTAGGACTGAAAGAACTCCGGATATTCGGAACAGAGGTCGTCCTCGCGTTCCCAGGTGGCATCTCGGTCGGAATGGTGTGACCACTTCACTTTCAGGAATTTGATTGACTTGTTGCGAGTCTTGCGCTCGGTTTCTTCAAGAATAGCAACGGGATGCTCATGGTAAGACAAATCTTCTTGGAGATCAATCTCTTCGAAGTTGATGGTGCGCTCAGGAGTCTTGAAGCACTTGCGAAGCTGTGACACGTGAAACACATCATGCACATTTGCGAAGTTGGACGGAAGCTCAAGTTGATAGGCGAGATCGCCTCTTTTGCCAATGATCTTGAAAGGACCCACGTATCTAGGGGCAAGCTTCCCTTTGATACCGAAGTGACTAGTGCCTTTCATTGGAGAGATGCAGAGGTAGACATGGTCTCCGATCTCGAAAGCCAAGTCACGGTGCTTTCTATCATAGTAACTCTTCCGGCGCGATTGCGTGGCTTTGAGATTTTCACGGATGACTTTACACATTTCTTCAGCTTCTGTGATTAAGTCATTTCCAAGAAGTTGGCGTTCACCAGTCTCTGACCAATTGAGAGGAGTATAGCACTTTCTGCCATAGAGAATCTTGAATGGGGCCTTGCCCGAACTCGCTTGGAAACTGTTGTTGTAGGAGAACTCGGCATATGGAAGACAATCTTCCCACTTCATACCGAAGGAAATGACACAAGCCCTGAGCATATCTTGAAGGATTTGATTGACTCTCTCAACTTGGCCACTAGTTTGAGGACGGAAAGCTGTGTTGAAGCGAATGTTGGTGCCCATGGCCTTCTGGAAGGAGTCCCGGAACTTGGAGGTGAAAATGCTTCCACGATCTGAAGATATCAATTGCGGAATGCCGTGTAAAGAGACAATTCTGGAGGTGTATAGCTCTGCCAGCTGAGGTGTTGTGATAGATTCTTTGATTGGAAGGAAATGAGCCACTTTAGTAAGCTTGTCGATGACAACAAAGATTGCATCATTTCCACGCTTGGACTTGGGAAATCCAGTGACGAAGTCCATTTCAATATGGTCAAACTTCCATTCTGGAAGAGCTAGAGGTTAGAGGAGACCAGCTGGCCATTGGTGTTCTGCTTTCACCCTTCTGCAGACATCACATTCATTCAGGAATTGAGCAATTTCTTGCTTCATTCGAGTCCACCAATATGACTGCTTAAGGTCATGGTACATCTTTGTACTTCCAGGATGAATGGATAGGAGGGAATTGTGCGCCTCATTCATAATGACTTTCCTTAGATCACCTTTAGGAACCACAGTCCGGTCCTCAAAGAAAAGAGTGTCTTTGTCATCAATGCGATAGCACTTGTGCTTGGGTTGGCTCTTGGCAATCCCATTTTTCACCTTCTTCACCATGGAATCAAGAAGTTGTGCCTCACGAATTTTATCCTCCAAAGTAGGACAGACTATGAGGTTTGCAAGAAAGCCTTGAGGAACAACTTGGAGATTTAGTTTGCGGAAAGCTTCACAAAGGTCCGGTTGGAAGGGCTTGAGAATTAAGCTGTTGCAGTAAGCCTTCCTGCTCAAAGCATCTGCAATGACATTGGCCTTGCCTGGAGTATATTCAATACTCAGATTGTATTCTTGAATCATTTCGACCCAACGAGTCTGTCTGAGGTTGAGGTTGGGTTGAGTGAAGATGTACTGGAGGCTCTTATGATCTATGAAGATGTCCACTTTCCTTCCCAACAAGAGATGTCTCCACGTTAATAATGCATGGACAACTGCCGCCAACTCAAGATCATGAGTGGAGTAGTTCCTTCCGTTGGGCTTCAATTGACGAGAGGTATAGGCCACAACTTTCTTCTCTTGCATTAACACAGCACCGAGACCTTGCAGGGAGGCATCACAGAAAACTTCAAATGGCTTGGATTCATCAGGAGGAGTCAAAACAGGAGCTGTGACCAGCTTCTCTTTGAGGGTGTTGAAATCAACGTCACATTCAGGCGTCCAAACATACTTGACATGTTTCTGGAGGAGGTTGGAAAGAGGCTTTGCGATCTTAGAGAAATTCTCAACGAATCTTCGACAATAGCTTGCAAGCCCAAGAAAACTGTGGAGCTGCTTGACATTCTGAGGAGGCTCCCAATTCACAATTGCAGAAACCTTCTCGGGATTAACAGCGATGCCTTCGGCGGAGATGATATGACCAAGGTAAAGAACTTCGTCAAGCCAGAACTCACACTCGGAAAACTTTGCATAGAATTGATGCTCTATGAGTTTGTCGAGTACCAATCTCAAATGCTTGGCATGATCCTCCTTATTCTTGGAAAAGACCAAGATATCATCGAGATACACCAGGACGAAATCATTTGTGTAAGGGTTGAAGATGAATTTCATCATGCGAGAGAACGTTGGAGGAGCATTGACAAGGCCGAAAGACATGACAGTATATTCATAAGCACCATAGCGTGTTCTGAATGTTGTCTTGGGGATATCTTCTTCACGAATACGAATCTGATGATAACCCATACGGAGGTCAAGCTTGGAGAAAACTTGAGCACCCTTAAGTTGCTCAAATAGCTCATTGATGTTGGGAAGTGGATACTTGTTCTTTATTGTCTTCTTGTTCAATGGACGGTAGTCGACACAAAGTCGTTCCGTTCCATCCTTCTTCTTGACAAACAGAACACTACAACCCCATGGAGATGAACTCGGTCTGATCAGACCCATACGCTCTTGTTCATCGAGTTGTTTCTTCAACTCCTTCAACTCCTCTGGTCCAATCTTGTAAGGACGTTTGCAAACAGGTTCCGTGCCAGGCTCAAGATCGATAACGAATTCAACTGGTCGGTGAGGAGGCATTCCTGGAAGCTCTTCTGGAAAGGCGTCTTGATATTCACAAAAAACTGGAATCTGAGAGATGGCATTCAACTCGCCCTTCTCATTGAGAGAAAACAGTCGAATGGTATCATCACAAGCGGCATAGATGATCACATCCTTAGAAGATTGTGTCAATTGAATCTGCCTGGCAGCACAATCAAGCCGAGCCTTGTGCTTAGAAATCCAGTCCATGCCAAGAATTAGATCAATATCCGAATCACCAAGAATAATTGGAGAAGAAAGAAATTTATAGTCACCCATCTTGATAGAAACATCCGAAACCATGGAGTTTGCATTCATGCATTTACCCGGAGAGACAACTGATAATGGTCTAGGCAAAACTTGGAAAGCTAACTCATGCTTAGATGCAATGGTCTTGAGATGAAACTAAGCAATGCACCAGTGTCAAAAAGAACTTTTGTAGGAAAGTCATTAACAGGAAGATTACCCATGATCACTTCTGAAGAGTCCTCTGCCTGAGCTGCATTCATCATGTTGACCTTTGCAAACTTGGAATTATGCTTGACCACTGCATTGCTGGAAGATCTCACAGGAGGAGGAGGCGGAAGGCGCCTTTGGTTGAAGCATTTGTTTGCATAGTGCCCTTTCTGCTGACACTTGTTGCAAGTAACCTCTGAGAGCGGACGATGGTAAGGAGCACTTGACCTTGGAGTTTGAGACTGAGCTTTGTTCTGATAGCCTGGGTTGGGTGGGTGGGAAGATCCATTGCCACATTTTCTCTTCTCCTGGTAGGGCTGACGAAACGGAGGAGGAGGAGGCAACCAGAACTTATGTTGCTTAGCTGCCACTTGTGATGAAGAAGAAGATTGAACTACATCTCTGACTCTCTTCTTAGATGCCTCACACTTGAGCTGAGCAGCTTCTTGCTTTAGTGCCATGTTGTAGAATTCATCAAACTTAGTCATCTCAAGAAGCACGAGAGATAATTGCATATCTTCTCTGAGGCCACCTCTGAATTGATAAATCATACTCTTTTCATCAGGGACGTCTTGTTTAGCGAAGCGGGCAAGTTTTTGAAACTGGATATTGTATTGATACACTGACATGCTGCCTTGCTTGAGATTATGGAACTCCTCACGCTTGCTCTCAGCAACACTTTGTGGAATGTGATGAGCTTTGAAGTCTTGGCGGAAATCATTCCAGGTAATCACACGACCTCCTCTGGAATCTCTGTATTGTTGATACCACTCAGTAGCTTGATCCTTGAGTTGAAACGAAGCAAACTTGACAAAGTCCTCAGGTCTGACATTGCTATATTCAAAATGTTTGCAGATGTCCACGAGCCAATCATCGGCGGCTGTGGCCTCGACACAGTTGCTGAAGGACTTCGGCTGGTTTGCGAGGAACTGGTTGAGGGTAGCAAACTGAGGCTGATTGTTGCCTTGGCCTGGATTTCTTTGGTTGCCTTTCCCTTGGTTGCGCTCTTGCAAGAGTTGCAAAAGCATCTGAGTGTTGGCATTGGTGGCTGCCATGACACCTTGCCATGCCTCCGGAGGTGGAGGTGGTGGCGGAGGGTTCAACTGATCCCCATCATTGTGGTCCGGATTCTGACGCGTTGGAGGAGCCATCCTGAAGAGGTTGACATCCGTTAGAATCTTGAAACATAGATATTCAAGCTGAATCAATGGATCGAAATTGCAACATAAAATCTTAACATTCGAACAAGGATGAACGAATGAATTCCAAAGTAAATCATCACACTTCCATTAAGGTTGAGAAGCCACTTAGATAAAGGTCGATGAATAAAGCAACAAGGTACGGATATGAACAAATAAGTGGTAAGGATTACCCAATCACAAACCAAATATCTGCGGGAAGATATACTAGAGCTACTTGAATTCCCACCTATAAAACTCCCGAAACTTTCTGGTTATGCAATCAGGTGTTGGGGATACAGGGGAAGCATAATATCTCACCCAAAACTAGCAAATCCTACATCCAGCTGTATCCATCCTTCAACACATAACCAAGAAACCTTCGGAAATCATGTACCTCAACCTTCGAAAAGCATCCGTTATATGAGTTATGGCAATACTCCCGAACTCCCGCCCAGTACTGGGTGGCGGCGAGGTTATCTCACCAACAACTGCAAAAAAGAGATTTTCGATGTCGGCGAACTCAGGTATTCCAGAACTGCAATGATAAAATTGTGACGACAACACCTCGGATCTCAACTCCCTGGGACACTGCCACAACCCCTAAATGTCAGGAGGCACCAAGAACAATATTCTCGTCACAAAACCATTGGAACGATTCCAAGATACCCGCGTGATCCTAAAAAAATTCGTGAAATTTGAGAAGAGAAGAGTCAAAACTTCTACGTCAGGAGACCTCACCAGAGTGACGAAGGGACTGAGAAGTAAAAAGAATCCTACTCTCTGATATATATATATATATAATCCTAAGACTCAAAACATTTTGTTCTAGACTCAACAACGTCAGCGATTCGATCAAGCAGGGGGATCCTAAGTCGGGGAAGGATCTGATTACCAACTTGTAACAACCACAATGCAGCAATATCTCCCACGTGTCGGGGCACGACTTAGAGGCATAGCGGCATGGTAGGTCTGTCGCAAGAGGGGTAACCTTTACACATCTCATGTACTGAATAAGAAAGGGATAAAGAGTCGGCTTACAATCACCACTTCACACAATACATAAATAATCCATAAATCATCCAAAGTACAATCAAAGGCCTGACTACGGAACCAAAATATAGAAAGACAACCCCAAATGCTAGATCCCCGATCGTCCCAACTCGGCTCCACTACTGATCATCAGGAAAGGAAACATAATAGCGACCCAAGTCTTCGTCGAATTCCCACTTGAGTTCGGTAGCGTCCCCTGCACTGGCATCATCGGCACCTACATCTGTTTGGAAGTATCCGTGAGTCACAAGGACTCGGCAATCTCACACCCGCGAGATCACGACTATTTAAGCTTAAGGGTAGGAAAAGGGGTAATGAGGTGGAGCTGCAGCAAGCACTAGCTTATATGGTGGCTAACATACGCAAATAAGATCCAGAAGAGAAACAACGCACGGTCGAGAAGCTATAAGTGATCACAAGCCGACGAGATTGACTGGGAGAACTTGACGAACAAGGAGCTTCATGATAAGTTTCAGCAAATGATGAGTGGATAGGTGCAAGATGTGCTAAACAAATTTGAAGAGGCCATGGAGAAGAAGTTCGAAACAATGCTCAATAACAAGTTTACTGAATTGCTTTTGCGTTTTCCACCACCACCGTCGGCTGCACATGTCGCACCTCTACAACAACAACAACAACAACAGCAACAACGACGACGACGACGATGACGACGACGACGATGACGATGACGTCACCTTACAAATCAAGTGGGACGAGCACTGCACGTTCCCATTGAGCCTGGTCAAAATTCTGGTGCCGCTGTTGATGCTTCTATAGCTCCTGCTGCTACTATAGAGGTGGAGGACCATTACGAGGATGAGGTTGATCAAAATCAGAACTACATGCAACCACCAGCACCACCACCACTAGTTCATCATCATGCATATCATCGCAACGGTAGGGCTGCACCACCACCTGAGGAACGAGATCATGACCATCTTCCTAAACTAAAATTGAATATTCCACCATTTGAGGGTAGATATGTTCCTGATATATATCTTACTTGGGAGTTAGAAACTGAACAACGATTTACATGTTTACAATATCCTGAGGAGAGACGTGTTCCTACTGCTGTTTGTGCTTTCACTAGCTTTGCATGTGTTTGGTGGTCTGAACATTGTAGATTATATCCTATTCCAGCTACTTGCATTGCTTTGGAAACTACTATGCGTACTTGTTGGGTTCCACCATATTATCAACATGAATTACTTCAAAAATTACAGCGCTTAAGACAAGGAAAAAATTATGTAGAAGAATATTATCAGGAATTACAAACTGGCATGATTAGATGTGGTATTGTTGAGGAGAATGAAGCTATGCTTGCCCGTTTTATGGGTGGATTATATAGACAGATTCAGACCATTCTAGAGTATAAGGAGTATAATAATATCACTCGTTTATTCCATCTTGCTTGTAAAGCTGAACGTGAAGTGCAGGATCGACAAGCATTGGCGCGAACTAACTTTTCTGCAGGTCGACCTTCATCATGGACACCACGTGCATCTTCTACTTCCACTGCACCAGCACCTCCATCAGGTGCCACCTCCAGCCGTAATACAAGAAAGCAGGCACAGCCACCACTATCTGCCAAGAGCACACCTACCGGGCCTGCACAGAGCTCTTCTTCTTCCATGGCATCAATAGGGCACACAATTGATATTATTTTTCATTGTTGTAAGGGAAGAGGTCATTATGCGAGAGAATGCAAATCTCAGCGTGTGATGATTGCTACTAAGGACGGTGAGTATGAGTCCGCTAGTGACTATGATGAGGAGACTTTGGCTCTTATTACACATGAAGAACACGGTGGAGATGATTCTGATCATGAGATGCAATACATGGCTCCTGAAGATGCTGACAAGTATGAATGTTTTGTTGCTCAATGTGTTTTGAGTGTGCAGGTCACACAAGCTGAGCAAAATCAGAGGCATAGTTTGTTCCATACAAAGGGAGTTGTGAAGGAACGTTCTGTTCGCGTCATCATAGATTGAGGGAGCTACAACAACTTGGCTAGCACGGAGATGGTGGAGAAGCTATCTCTCACCATAAGACCACATTCACATCCTTACTACATCCAATGGTTCAACAATAGCGGCAAGGTTAAGGTAACACGTACTGTTCGTGTGCATTTCAGTATCTCTACATATGCTGATTATGTTGATTGTGATGTGGTACCTATGCAAGCATCCTTATTACTTGGTAGACCATGGTAATTTGATAAAAATTATGTACACCATGGTAGAAAGAATCAGTATACTCTTGTTCATAAGGATAAAAATATTACTTTGGTTCCTATGACTCCTGATTCCATTTTGAAAGATGATATTAATAGAGCTAATAAAGAAAAACAGGAGAAAAATAAGAGTGAAAATCAGATTGTGGCAAAAGAATTTGAGCAACAAATGAAGCCTAATAATAATCCATCTAGTGTTTTTTCTGAAATTAAATTGAAAAGTGCATGTTTACTTGCCACCAAATCTGATATTGATGAGCTAGATTTTAGAAAATATGTTTTCTATGCTTTTGTGTGCAAAGAGGCATTATTTTCATTTAAGGACGTGCCTTCCTCTTTGCCCCCTGCTGTCACTAGCATTTTGCAGGAGTTCGCTGACGTTTTCCCACAAGACGTGCCACCGGGATTACCGCCTATTCGAGGGATTGAGCATCAAATTGACTTAATTCCCGGTGCATCGCTACCCAACCATGCACCATACCGTAACAATCCGGAGGAGACAAAGGAGATTATGCGTCAAGTACGGGAGCTGCTCGAAAAAGGTTATATACGAGAATCTCTTAGTCCTTGTGCTATTCCTACTATACTAGTGCCTAAAAGGGAAAACTTTGTTTTTGCCACTCTAGTTTTTGCCAACTTTGCTTATGCCACTCTAGAATTTGACATCTCACTTTTGCCACTCTTAGCTTTTGACAATATATCACTTTTGCCATTCCGTGGAAAAAGCAAAAAATTTAGAGTGGCAATTGTGATACATGTCAAAAGCTAAGAGTGGCAAAAGTGAAATGAAAAATTATCGTTTTTTGCCACGGAATGGCATTTGTGATGTATTGTCAAAATCTAAGAGTGGCAAAAGTGAGATGTCAAATTCTAGAGTGGCATAAGCAAAGTTGGCAAAAACTAGAGTGGCAAAAACAAAGTTTTCCCAAGGATGGTCCGTCGCGTATGTGTGTTGATTGTAGAGGCATTAATAATATTACTATTCGTTATCGTCATCCTATTCCTAGGCTAGATGATATGCTTGATGAATTGAGTGGCTCTACAATATTCTCCAAAGTTGATTTGCGTAGTGGATACCATCAAATTCGTATGAAATTGGGAGATGAATGGAAAACAACATTTAAAATAAGTTTGGTTTATATGAGTGGTTAGTTGTAACACCCACAATGCGGCTATATCTTCCATGTGTCAGGGCACGACTTAGAGGCATAGCCGCATGGCAGGCATGTCGTGAGAGGGGTAATCTTTACACATCCCATGTACTGAATAAGAAAGGGATAAAGAGTCGTCTTACAATCGCCACTTCACACAATACATAAATAATCCATACATCATCCAAAGTACAATCAAAGGTTCGACTATGGAACCAAAATAAAGAAAGACAACCCCAAATGCTAGATCCCCGATCGTCCCAACTCAGCTCCACTACTGATCATCAGGAAAGGAAACATAATAGCGACCCAAGTCTTCGTCGAACTCCCACTTGAGTTCGGTACCGTCCCCTGCACTGGCATCATCGACACCTGCATCTGTTTGGAAGTATCCGTGAGTCACAAGGACTCAGCAATCTCACACCCGCGAGATCAAGACTATTTAAGCTTAAGGGTAGGAAAAGGGGTAATGAGGTGGAGCTGCAGCAACCACTAGCTTATATGGTGGCTAACATACGCAAATAAGAGCCAGAAGAGAAGCAACGCACGGTCGAGAAGCTATAAGTGATCAAGAAGTGATCCTGAAACTACTTACGTTCAAGCATAACACAAGACCGTGTTCTCTTCCCGGACTCCGCCGAAAAGAGACCATCACGGCTACACACGCGGTTATTTCGTTTCAATTAAGTTAAGTGCCAAGTTCTCTACAACCGGATATTAACAAATTCCCATCTGCCCATAACCGCGAGCACGGCTTTCGAAAGTTCAAAACCTTGCAGGGGTGTCCCAACTTAGCCCATCACAAGCTCTCACGGTCAACGAAGGATATTCCTTCTCCCGGGAAGACCCGATCAGTCTCGGAATCCCGGTTACAAGACATTTCGACAATGGTAAAACAAGACCAGCAAAGCCACCCGAATGTGTCGACAAATCCCAATAGGAGCTGCACATATCTCGTTCTCAGGGCACACCGGATTGTCCAAACTTCCTGTAGGCCAACCCAGAGTTGCCCCTGGTGGCCACCGGCGGCTGACAAGTTGGACCAACACTCAGAGGAGCACTAGCCCGGGGGTTTAAAATAAAGATGACCCTTGAGTCCGCGGAACCCAAGGAAAAATGCTTAGGTGGCAAATGGTAAAACCAAGGTTGGGCCTTGCTGGAGGAGTTTTATTCAAAGCGAACTGTCAAGGGGTTCCCATAATACCCAACCGCGTAAGGACGCAAAATCAAGGAACATAACATCGGTATGACGGAAACTAGGGCAGCAAGAGTGGAACAAAACACCAGGCATAAGGCCGAGCCTTCCACCCTTTACCAAGTATATAGATGCATTAAAGTAAATAAGCGATACTAATGATATCCCAACAATATCCATGTTCCAACATGGAACAAACTTCATCTTCACCTGCAACTAGCAACGCTATAAGAGGGGCTGAGCAAAAGCGGTAACATAGCCAAACAACGGTTTGCTAGGACGGTGGGTTAGAGGCTTGACATGGCAATATGGGAGGCATGATATAATAGGTGGTAGGTAGCGCGACATGGCAATAGAGCGAACAACTAGCAAGCAAAGATAGAAGTGATTTTGAGGGTATGGTCATCTTGCCTGAGATCCCGCAAGGAAGAAGAATGAGTCCATGAAGAAGACAAATGGACATAGTCGAAGGAATCCTCACAAACGCGACGTTATCGGAACTAACCCGAAGAAGCAACATCGGAAAGAAGCAAACAACATGGTAAACAACCATCACATAAGCATGACATGATGCACAACCAAATATGATGCATGTTCGGTTTAATGAGGCATGGCATGACAAAGTGCACAAGCAAAACTACAAGTTAAGTGGAGCTCAATATGCAACGAGTTGCATATTGACGAAACACCACATGACTTATTTAGTTCTCTCCCGTTTATGTACTCAACAATATTAAATTTTGGTTAGCATGGAAAGAGGTGAAGCATGAGTAAACTAACTATCTAGTCAAGTTTAAATGAGGCCGGAACATCAAACAACAAGTCCGGAGAATCCCCATATGAAAATATTAGATTTGGTACTGTTCTATCCTAAAGCATATTTTAGAGTTGTTAAACATGCAAGATGAGTGCACCATGTTAAACTAGGCATTTTTCTACCCCATTTACATATAAAGTTTATTAAAAATGGAGCTACGGTTATTTAGTTATGAATTAAATCATTTTAACTTGGCAATTAAGCAAATAAATGCAAACAGCAGTTTAAACATTTTAAGCATGGTTGAAAGTTGGATATTCTGAAACTAGACACAATTCTAAGCATTTTTCATATATAAAACATTTTAAACCGATGCACGGTTATTAAGTTATTAAATGCATGAACTAGAAGGGCTTTTCTGCAAAACTGGCAAACTCCGGAAAATAGCTAAATGGCAGATCCTTAAAAAAACCAACATGGGCATGATTCTACTAAAATCATAGATCAAAAGTCCCTTACTGAACATGAGCAAAAAAGGCACAGAAGATATGATGGCACCCATGTAAACATAGCAAGTTTTATTGAAAGTTCCATACTTTGTAGAAAAACAGAGCATGGCGTAAAGAAAATTATGAAGGCATCTTTGCGAGCTCAAACCACTCATCACAAGGCCTTGCATGACAAAACAAGCATACTAACAGCAAGATGACATGTTCATGAAGCTAACCATGGCAAGAGCAAGTTCATAGCATGCATGGATCACTAGCAACAACCACGGCGATATTGATTAACATGTTAACATTCTGCCAGGAACATTTTATAGCAAAAGTAGAGCAAGAACAAGGAATGCTAGGCCACTCCATAATTGCAAACATGGGCATGGATGGATAGAGCATAACCACATGTTCAAAACATCCTTAGTGAAGCATCTCAAAATAAGCATGCATATAACTGTAGCATCATGTTTACATGGCATCAAAATAACAGCAGGAAAATGACTTAGCAAAATCCTAAGTCCCGGAAAACAGTAACATCACGAAGGCTACTTTGCATGCTTGTGCTAGTAACCACATTGATCACAAAAATACAAGGCAAGCATCCCTGTAAAGATGGCATGGCGTAATTCAAAACACATGTGGAGCTCGTGCTCATATGAAGCACCCATCAAATGTGGCAAAAATGACAAATCATCATAATCTGATAAGTAGCAGCAGTAAAAATTTTATAGCACACTTACATCAATGATTAGGGCATCAAGATGAACTCAAACAAGCATTCCACAATGTAAAGAAGTGAAGAGCATCTCACAATGAACATTTTTATATATCGTATGCATGAAACGAAGCTACGGTCATGGAGATATGAGGCAAAGAACATGGCATAAAAATAACAGGGGGAAAAGACTTGGTTGGAAAACGACCTCCGAATTCTGGATCTAGGGTTCTAGTGGCACACGGATCGAGGCGGCCGGATCTTTGCCGGAGTAACTTGCCGGAGAGGAGGGGGCGGTCGCTGGAGCTTGGATCCGACAGGATCCGGCAGAGCTCGGCGCGGTGGCGCGGGTGGCCGGCGAGGGGCGGTGCGGGAGGAGCGGTGCAGTTGGCGGTGGTGGTGAGACGGGCGGCGGTGTCCGGCGACCGACGAGGCGGGCGGCGGCGTCCGGCGACCGACGAGGCGGGCGGCGCGGGTGGCGGTGGCTGGTGCTGGAGGCGGGCGGCGGCGCTCGGGAGGTGTCGTGGAATTGTCACGGCAGATGTCCTAGTGAAAGGACTTAGTGGTGGAGCCGTCGCAACTAGGAAGCTTAAAGGGGTTAATCGGGACAAAGGACACGAGAGGTTTATACTGGTTCGGCCCCTTACGGTGAAGGTAAAGCCTAGTCCAGTTGATGTGGTATTGTTAGGTTGCGATGACCAAGGAGCGAATACGCTAGCTTGGCTCTCGATCTATTGTTTCTTTCTCCAAGCCGCCGCCGGGTCATCCCCTTATATACACGGGTTGACGCCCTACGGCCTACAGAGTCCCGGCCGGCTCATACAACGTGTCCGGCTCGGTGACATCTCGTATGTGCCTTGTATCACAAGTCTATTCTTACATGGGGTTTACACTTATGGGCCTTAAGCCGCCTCTGGGCTTGGGCCTATTATAAGACTTATTGTAAACCGTCACCTTGTATACTCTTCAGGCTTCATTCACGTAACCCTCCATTGTGGTTGACCCGACCCCTCCTGGGCGGGTCATACCTGGTAGTCATATCCCCAACATTAGGCTCCGGGTTGATTTGAACCTTGTTCATGTCAATCTTCAACACTTAGAAAAAATCCATCTTCCACTACTTGCAAAAACTTTGTAACCCGCCATGACGTCATCTTTAGAAAATTTGGAAACTCGCCACGGTGTCATTTTTAACGGATCCTTATCTTAAATGCCTTCCAGAAATCGAGGCGTCTAATTAGCTGGATAACCATCATTTTGGCCTTCCTCGTTTTTCGCGCCTACCTATTCACCTATCTCCTTATAAATAGGTGCGGATAGTCTTCCTCATTCTTCTTCTTCCTTCTCTCACAACCCCTCTATCGCTCGAACTCCGCCGCCGCCGTAGCACTCACCGTCGTCCTCAACCTTGGCCGCTGCATCAACCTGAGCTTGTCCCGAGAACGGCGGCAATCCTCCGTAGCAGAACTGCATCCGTAAGTTTTTGCCTTTCCGCACTGTAGATCCGCATTAGGGTTTGCAAGTTCTTCGGTGTTCTTCGTTGTTCATCACAGATTCTTTGTAGTTTCTCCACCGCATCCTCTTTTGATCTAAAATAAGTGTAGAACTCATGCGGTAGCTGTTTCGCATCCATTTTAGATGCTAGTTGTAACGCCCTCGATGCGGCTATATCTCCCACGTGTCGAAGCACGACTTAGAGGCATAACCGCATTGAAAGCAATGTCGCAAGTGAGGTAATCTTCACACAACCCATGTAATACATAAGGGAAAAAGATACATAGTTAGCTTACAATCGCCACTTCACACAATTACAAGAATAAATCATTACATCATCCAGATACACACAAGGTCCGACTACGGAACCAAAATAAAAGAAGACTACCCCAAATGCTACACAGATCCCCGATCGTCCCAACTGGGCTCCACTACTGATCAACTGAAATGAAACAAAACAATGAACGAGATCTTCATCGAGCTCCTCCTTGAGCTCGGTTGCGTCACCTGCACGGTTTCATCGGTACCTGCAAAATGGTTTTGGAAGTATCTGTGAGTCACGGGGACTCAGCAATCTTACACCCTCGCCATCAAGACTATTTAAGCTTATAGGTAGGGTAAAAGGGTATGAGGTGGAGCTACAGCAAGCTACTAGCATATATAGTGGCTAACATACGCAAAAGAGAGCGAGAAGAGAAGGAAAAAGCACGATCGATGAACTATGATCAAGAAGTGATCCTAGAACAACCTACGTCAAGCATTACTCCAACACCGTGTTCACTTCCCGGACTCCGCCGAGAAGAGACCATCATGGTTACACGCACGGTTGATGCATTTTAGTTAAGTTAAGTTCAAGTCTTGTACAACCGGACATCAACAAATTCCCATCTGCCCATAACCGCGGGCACAACTTTCGAAAGTTCAAATCCCTGCAGGGGTGTCCCAACTTAGCCCATCACAAGCTCTCACGGTCAACGAAGGATATTCCTTCTCCCAAGACAATCCGATCAGACTCGGAATCCCGGTTACAAGACATCCTCGACAATGGTAAAACAAGTCCAGCAAGACCGCCCGATGCGCCGACATCCCGATAGGAGCTGCACATATCTCATTCTCAGGGCACGCCGGATAAGCAATCTGTACAACTAAAACCAGCCCTCGAGTTTCCCCGAGGTGGCGCTGCAAGGGGCTCTAGTTTGGACCAACACTTAGACAAGCATTGGCCCGGGGGGGTTAAAATAAAGATGACCCTCGGGATGCGCGACTCCCAAGGGAAAAAGGCTAGGTGGCGAATGGTAAAACCAAGGTTGGGCCTTGCTGGAGGAGTTTTATTCAAAGCGAACCATCAAGGGGTTCCCATTATAACCAAACCATGTAAGGAACGCAAAATCCGGGAACATAATACCGATATGACGGAAACTAGGGCGGCAAGAGTGGAACAAAACACCAGGCATAAGGCCGAGCCTTCCACCCTTTACCAAGTATATAGATGCATTAATTAAATAAGAGATATTGTGATATCCCAACAAAATATCCATGTTCCAAACATGGAACAAACTCCAATCTTCACCTGCAACTAACAACGCTATAAGAGGTGCTGAGCAAAGCGGTAATATAGCCAAACAACGGTTTGTTAGGATAAGGTGGGTTAGAAGCTTGGCTTAACAATATGGGAGGCATGATAAGCAAGTGGTAGGTATCGTAGCATAGGCATAGCAAGAGAGCGAGCAACTAGCAAGCAAAGATAGAAGTGATTTCGAGGGTATGGTCATCTTGCCTGAAATACCGCAAGGAAGAAGAACGAGTCCATGAAGAAGACAAACGGACGTAGTCGAACGAATCCTCACCACACGATGTTATCAGAGACAACCCGAAGAAGCACACCGGAAAGAAGCAAACAACATAGTAAACAACCACCACATAAACATGGCATGATGCACAACCAAGTATGATGCATGACCGGTTTAAAGATACATGGCATGGCAAAGTGCACAAACAATCCTACAAATTAAGTGGATCTCAATATGCAATGAGTTGCATATTGACGGACACCACAATAATTATTTAGTTCGCTCTTGTTTATGTACCCAACAATATTAAATGTTGGTTAGCTTGGCATGGGTGAAGCATAAAAGAAACTATCTAACTAAGCAATTTAAATTGGGCCGGATGTAACAAACAACAAATCTGGTAAATCCCCATATGCATTCGTAATTTAAATGCAAACAACAATTTAAACATTTTAATTGTTTTTATTATGATGCGGATGACATGGACAAGTTTATGCAATTTTTATTAAATTGTACAAGAGCAATAAGAAGCATTTGTCAACGTGGTGGAAAGAAAGGGGTGCCATGGCAACGATAACGAAAACGGTGCCACGACAGCGTTCCGGTTCGAGTAACTCGATTGAGATACCGATGCAAAGGAGAAGTGTGTGGATGCGTGTCATGTAAGGATGGTGGGGTGCTCCCGATTACCGGGTGTCCCACGAGACGACGGTATGGCAATGGGGAACATGCAAGAAAACATGTCGGGCATGGTGCAAACGCGAGCATTTCATACAACGCACATGCGTTCATTCACGAGCGTCATCTCGAGGTTATACCTTCGGAGCATGCAAAGGGGACGGTTCTCGTTCATAGAGGGAAGTAGGCATTCTCGTGACGGCGGTAGTGGAAGTAGTCATCCTCGCTTCGTAGATGTTCACACTCCGTAGGTGTTCGGGGTCAAAGCAAGGAACTCGACGTCCACAGGTCTTCGAGGGTCGACGGTACATGTTCTGTAGACGTTCGGGCGGCGGTAGTGGTACACGTTTTACATCGACGGTAGTTGTTCACAGTTTGTAGACGAACTTGTCGGATCCGAGGGCTCTGGCCATCGGGGTACTTGGCGCAACACCGTGTAGTCGTACATTTTGAAGAGGAACTTGGCCATCCGAAGGTGTACTAGGCAAACCACGGTCATCGTGGAAGTTGTGGTACTTAGGCGTTTCGGTCAGCACTCGTTCAGGCATCCAAGGTCTTCGGCGCTACGGTAGTCGAACTTGACGTTTCCAAGGGGCTTCGGATGTCAGGGTACTTGGCGACTTCGCGTGGTCTCTGAAGAACTTGAAGGACCGATTTCTCCGAGTCCTCGGTCCTCATGCTGCTTGCCGAAATTCCAAGAAAAAGAAGGCCTTGGCGAGATCCAAAACAACACCAAAACGCCTCGGTTGATAGCGTTCAAAAGGACACGATGAACTGGTCGTCTCCGACGGCGGCTAGTTTCGTAGATGGGGTGCTTGCAGGAGTGGTAGAAGCATGGGGCAAGGGCAGCAGGAGGTTGCTGGCTGGCGCGGGCTCACCGGAGCATCCGGTGCTCGCGGTGGCAAGGCGAAGCAGGGCTGAGCAGCAGCAGGAGTAGAGGCGGAGGCGAGCTCGCGCAAAGGAGGCAGCATCCGGCGACCCACGCCCTGGTGGCTCGATGTAGGGGCGCAGGGGCGCTCGAGGCAGGGCCGGAACCTGCGGGTGGCGACGCGAGAGGACCCGGGCGGAGGAGACCCGAGGCGGCGGGGTGCTCTAGTGGGGTAGGCAGGACGGCGGCAGCCATGGGAGGTGGAGCTCGCGGCAGGAGGGAGGCGCTGCAGCAGCGCGGGAACGGGGTAGCAGAGGGGCGCGGCGGCATTGGAGAGGTCAGGGCGGCGGGTCTGGTGGGGATTGGGCGCGGGGGCTCTTCCCTGGCTCGAAGTGGAAGGGAGGAAAGGGAGACGAGGGGAGGAAGAGTGAGAGGGGTCGGGACGAACAGGAGAGATGGGGGGATCGAGCGCTCGGCTCTCCTGGCGGCGCAAGAGGGGAGACAAGGAGGAGGGGATCGAGGGAGAGGGTCGGGGTAGCTAGGGTTATGGAACTGGTGGGGGCAACTGGGCCTTTGGCCAAAATGGGTTGGTAGCTGGGCTCCCTCTCTCCTTACTTCTCTTCTCTTACAGAAAAAAAGGAAGGAGAAAAAGAGAGAAGAGCAAAGGTTAGGGAAAGAATTGGGCATAGGGTTTGGAGAAGGTTGGAAAGGAAATTATGAAAGGCATATAATTTAAACTGCAAGTGTGTTTGAGGGTGATTCCGAAAATGGAATATTTAATATAGCTCCCTAATATCGGGAGGATATGTTATAAAGAGAAGTCATCCTTCCCTAGATTTAAATGGATCGAAGATCCATACGATTTATTTAAAAGAGTTTTGAAATGGTTGCAATAATAATGGCATGATGACAAGATGTAATGCACAAGATGCAAAGATGAATGCAATAAACCAACAACTCACACGACGAAAACCCGGAAACCCTGGAAGGCATCTGAAGTTCCGGCCTTGGGGCGTCACAACACTCCACCACTACGAGAGGATCTCGTCTCGAGATCTAGGATGGCACCGGAGGGAAACGGTAGAGGAGGAGAAAAGGTAAAACTAAGTTGCTTCTTTGCCAAACGAGTGAAACCAATGAACCTTGCGAGGTTGAACAAATTGAAAGAAAGAATACAACGGAGATGAACAAAGTTGAAAACACTCCGTTAGAAAAGAGGAACAAGGAAGAACAAATTTGTATAGCACTCCGGTTGAAAAGAGATGCAAGACTTGATAGGATGAAAAGGACTTGAGCATAGGGCACAACACGCCGGTTAAATGGATTAGCACAAAAAGAAACACGATCCTCAACATTCGAGATGATGAGAGGAGAGAGCAACGACACAATGCCTCTGGAACGAAAGAATAGAAGATAGATAATTGAAATAAAAGAATGGAGAAGAAAATACCATCTTCTACCTCAAATGAGCTTGAAAAGCATCTTTAGGAGAAGGGTCAAACGGAATTGTTGGAAAACCAACAATGACAAGGATAAGCTTGAAGTGGGCTTCTGGAAAACATCTCAAAAATTATGAGGTGAAATTATTCCACTAACGGAAAGCAAGATTGGATTGATAAGAACAAGGAGACGAGAAAACTATATCACCGGGAGGATAAAAGAAGAACTTGGGTCCTTTATAAGCACCATAAATAGCAACAATCCTTAGGGAAGACTTTAGGTGAAAAATAACCCATGATAACTCCAATGACGCGATTGATGGATTTAAAATAACTCATTCTTAACAACATGTGAATCATGAAACATGAACTCAAATTATCAAGAATGACATAATACCACCTCCAATGATACAGAAGAAAGAATTGCACTCCGGATTGCAAAATGAAGAATGCTTGAGCTCCTCGGAAAAGAATCTCGATGAACACTTCGAGAAGGAATTAAATCCTTTATGAACCATCATGTAGAGCCTCCATGAAGAACTCCGGTAAAATGGAATGATCAAACGAAAGGAAAGAGAAGTTGAAAACACAAAGTGAATCCTTGTAATGATTTAGATGGATCTCCATGACAATTTGAGCTTGGAACTCCGGGAAAAGAAAAGATGAAACAATTGAAACCAAGAATTTGATGAGCCTCCGGAATAAAGAATTAATCATTTGGATGAAACAAGAATAAGAATTACATTATGCTTATCCTTCACCAATAAATTGATGACAAGCAACAGATTTGGCATACTACTTATTCTTGTAGAAAGGATTAAAAGAGATATAGCGTAAAGTTTAGAAAATCTTCAACGAACCACCGGTAGAATTGAAACAATGAATGAATTGATATGATAACCAAGGAAGAGAGATCTTGAACAAACCACCGTAAGAATTGGAAACGAATGAAGTAAAGGGGTGAATCACCGGTAAGAATTAGCAAATGAACGAAGATACATGAGAGAGTTTAGATACAAGAGAACGAAGAGATCATGAACTGATTAGAGGATATTTGATCGATGCACGGGTAAGATTTAGAGAAAGAAAGTTGAACGCTGAGAATGAATAAACCTGAAATGATGGCCTTTGGAGAATCCAACTGAAAAGAATCGTGAATTGCTCCGGATAGGTGAAAATAAATCTCACAATCAAAAACAATTGTGAGAGGATGGAATAACGCTAGAACCACGAATCTTTGATAGAACGAAACAAGATTCAAGGGAAAACTCTTCTTCAGTCTTCAAAAGCAGAGAATGATGATGAGAAACACCACCATGAATTGTTGAGATACTTCGGGATGAAAATTAGAAAGGTTGAACCAACAATGAAAAGAATTTGAAAGATATTAGAGAAGAACATTTGACTGCTGGTAATTCATTCTTACATCCCACTTGGAAAAATTTGAGAAAAGCTCCGGGAAAAAATTAGAAGAGTCGGGTAAGATCCTGGGAAAAGACCTGTGGGTTAGGGCCCACTGAAAAGATACACCGTTGACCAATTTAAAAGAGAGATTGCACCGGTTGAAATAAATGGCCTGAATGAGGTAACATCCTCGAAAGAGCTTGAACGAAAGCAGAGTGGAAACACGAATCTTCCAGATATCTTCAGCACTCCAGAACAAATGAATATCTAGAAGTGGATGATTAAGAGGTTCACCGGCATGAGAAGGTATATGAAACGAGGAAAAGGATATGATCTACAAAGCTTGACTTTAAACCACCGAAGATGAAAGGAATGAAGAATGATGAACTAGCGGCTCCGTTAGGATCTTCATGAGAAACACCGGGTAAGAACACTGAAGGAAAGGAATGGAGAAAATTCACATGAATAAAATGGATACTTGATTAAGATATATGAGTCCTTGACAAAAAAGGGTGGGAGGGCGGGAAAAACAAAGGCAACTTGGAGATGGATGAAACAAACACCGTTGAGAAGAACTGATACTTGATCTTACTGATGTTGAAATGATTGGATCCACTTGAAGAGAAACACACCGGTTAAAAAGGATTGACATGACAATCTCGATTATCGAGAAGGATTAGTATTCGCATCGGAGTATGAGAACACCGTTTAGGAAAGGTATGGAATCAACACTTAACATTGAAGCAACACGAAAACCACAACTCAAAACAAAACAAAGGATTGTCTTGCAAAATAAGCCAGAACAAACATATGATAGATATTTCATCCGAAGTTTTCGTGGTGGGGCCTACACGGGCTCGATCGTACAACACCATCATGTACAAGGCAGTGTACATGACATACGAAGCGTCCCCGAGTCAGCATAACCAAGGACTCTTTAAGACACAATGAGACCATTGTAAAACCAACCGTGAATAGGCGGACCACTAGACATCGAACCCCAATTTCATATCATACATCTGTCGGAAAGATCTCCTAAGAGCTAATTGAATTCCCACTTGTAAACTCCTAAAACTTTCCGGTTATGCAATCAGGTGTTGGGGATACAGGGGAAGCATAATATCTCACCCAAAACTAACAAATCCTACATCCAGTTGTATCCATCCTTCAACACATAACCAAGAAATCTTCGGAAATCATTTACCTCAACCTTCGAAAAGCATCCGTTATACGAGTTATGGCAATACTCCCGAACTCCCACCCCAGTACTGGGTGGCGTCGAGGTTATCTCACCAACAACTGCATAAAACAGATTTTTGATGTCGGCGAAACTCAGGTATTCTAGAACTGCAACGATAAAATTGTGACGACAACACCTCGGAGCTCAACTCCCCGGGACACTACCACAACCCCTAGATGTCAGGAGGCACCAAGAACAATGTTCTCGTCACAAAA
The DNA here is from genome assembly GCF_003073215.2 of Triticum urartu. Lineage (NCBI taxonomy): Eukaryota > Viridiplantae > Streptophyta > Magnoliopsida > Poales > Poaceae > Triticum > Triticum urartu. The sequence goes on along the minus strand of NC_053024.1, from coordinate 348,871,061 downwards.
CCATCCGAACGATTCCAAGATACTCGCGAGATCCTAAAAAAAATTTAGTGAAATTTGAGGAGAGAAGAGTCAAAACTCTACGTCAGGATGCCTCACCAGGGCGACAAAGGGATTGAGGAGTAAAAAGAATCCTACTCTCCGATATATATAATCCTAAATGACTCAAAACATCTTTCTAGACTCAACAACGCCAGCGATTCGATCAAGCAGGGGGCTCCTAAAGTCGGGGAAGGCTCTGATACCAACTTGTAACGCCCTCGATGCGGCTATATCTCCCACGTGTCGATGCACGACTTAGAGGCATAACCGCATTGAAAGCAATGTCGCAAGTGAGGTAATCTTCACACAACCCATGTAATACATAAGGGAAAAAGATACATAGTTGGCTTACAATCGCCACTTCACACAATTACAAGAATAAAGCATTACATCATCCAGATACACACAAGGTCCGACTACGGAACCAAAATAAAAGAAGACTACCCCAAATGCTACACAGATCCCTGATCGTCCCAACTGGGCTCCACTACTGATCAACTGAAACAAAACAACACAATGAACGAGATCTTCATCGAGCTCCTCCTACAGCTCGGTTGCGTCACCTCCACGGTTTCATCGATACCTGCAAACTGGTTTTGGAAGTATCTGTGAGTCACGGGGACTCAGCAATCTCACACCCTCGCGATCAAGACTATTTAAGCTTATAGGTAGGGTAAAAAGTTATGAGGTGGAGCTGCAGCAAGCGACTAGCATATATAGTGGCTAACATACGCAAAAGAGAGCGAGAAGAGAAGGAAAAAGCACGATCGATGAACTATGATCAAGAAGTGATCCTAGAACAACCTACGTCAAGCATTACTCGAACACCGTGTTCACTTCCCGGACTCCACCGAGAAGAGACCATCACGGTTACACACGCGGTTGATGCATTTTAATTAAGTTAAGTTCAAGTCTTCTACAACCGGACATCAACAAATTCCCATCTACCCATAACTGCAGGCACGGCTTTCGAAAGTTCAAATCCCTGCAGGGGTGTCCCAACTTAGCCCATGACAAGCTCTCACGGTCAACGAAGGATATTCCTTCTCCCAATACAATCCGATCAGACTCGGAATCCCGGTTACAAGACATCCTCGACAATGGTAAAACAAGTCCAGCAAGACCGCCCGATGCGCCGACATCCCAATAGGAGCTGCACATATCTCGTTCTCAGGGCGCACCGCATAAGCAATCCGTACAACTAAAACCAGCCCTCGAGTTTCCCCGAGGTGGTGCTGCAAGGGGCTCTAGTTTGGACCAACATTTACACAAGCATTGGCCCGGGGGGGTTAAAATAAAGATTCGGGATGCGCGACTCCCAAGGGGAAAAGGCTAGGTGGCGAATGGTAAAACCAAGGTTGGGCCTTGCTGGAGGAGTTTTATTCAAAGCGAACTGTCAAGGGGTTCCCATTATAACCCAACCGTGTAAGGAACGCAAAATCCGGGAACATAATACCGATACGACAGAAACTAGGGCGGCAAGAGTGGAACAAAACACCAGGCATAAGGCCAAGCCTTCCACCCTTTACCAAGTATATAGATGCATTAATTAAATAAGAGATATTGTGATATCCCAACAAAATATCCATGTTCCAAACATGGAACAAACTCCAATCTTCACCTACAACTAACAATGCTATAAGAGGGGCTAAGCAAAGCGGTAACATAGCCAAACAATGGTTTGCTAGGACAAGGTGGGTTAGAGGCTTGGCTTAACAATATGGGAGGCATGATAAGCAAGTGGTAGGTATCACAGCATAGGCATAGCAAGAGAGCGAGCAACTAGCAAGCAAAGATAGAAGTGATTTCGAGGGTATGGTCATCTTGCCTGAAATCCCGCAAGGAAGAAGAACAAGTCCATGAAGAAGACAAACGGGCGTAGTCGAACAAATCCTCACCACACGACGTTATCAGAGAGAACCCGAAGAAGCACACTGGAAAGAAGCAAACAACATAGTAAACAACCACCACATAAACATGGCATGATGCACAACCAAGTATGATGCATGACCGGTTTAAAGATACATGGCATGGCAAAGTGCACAAACAATCCTACAAATTAAGTGGAGCTCAATATGCAATGAGTTGCATATTGACGAACACCACAATAATTATTTAGTTCGCTCTTGTTTATGTACCCAACAATATTAAATGTTGGTTAGCATGGCATGGGTGAAGCATAATTGAAACTATCTAGCTAAGCAATTTAAATGGGGCCGGATATAACAAACTAAAAATCCAGTAAATCCCCATATGCATTAGTAATTTAAATGCAAACAACAATTTAAACATTTTAATTGTTGTTATTATGATGCGGATGACATGGACAAGTTTATGCAATTTTTATTAAATTGTACAAGAGCAATAAGAAGCATTTGTCAACGTGGTGGAAAGAAAGGGGTGCCATGGCAACGATAACGAAAACGGTGCCACGACAGCGTTCCGGTTCGAGTAACTCGATTGAGATACCGATGCAAAGGAGAAGTGTGTGGATGCGTGTCATGTAAGGATGGTGGGGTGCTCCCGATTACCGGGTGTCCCACGAGACGACGGTATGGCAATGGGGAACATGCAAGAAAACATGTCGGGCATGGTGCAAACGCGAGCATTTCATACAACGCACATGCGTTCATTCACGAGCGTCATCTCGAGGTTATACCTTCGGAGCATGCAAAGGGGACGGTTCTCGTTCATAGAGGGAAGTAGGCATTCTCGTGACGGCGGTAGTGGAAGTAGTCATCCTCGCTTCGTAGATGTTCACACTCCGTAGGTGTTCGGGGTCAAAGCAAGGAACTCGACGTCCACAGGTCTTCGAGGGTCGACGGTACATGTTCTGTAGACGTTCGGGCGGCGGTAGTGGTACACGTTTTACATCGACGGTAGTTGTTCACAGTTTGTAGACGAACTTGTCGGATCCGAGGGCTCTGGCCATCGGGGTACTTGGCGCAACACCGTGTAGTCGTACATTTTGAAGAGGAACTTGGCCATCCGAAGGTGTACTAGGCAAACCACGGTCATCGTGGAAGTTGTGGTACTTAGGCGTTTCGGTCAGCACTCGTTCAGGCATCCAAGGTCTTCGGCGCTACGGTAGTCGAACTTGACGTTTCCAAGGGGCTTCGGATGTCAGGGTACTTGGCGACTTCGCGTGGTCTCTGAAGAACTTGAAGGACCGATTTCTCCGAGTCCTCGGTCCTCATGCTGCTTGCCGAAATTCCAAGAAAAAGAAGGCCTTGGCGAGATCCAAAACAACACCAAAACGCCTCGGTTGATAGCGTTCAAAAGGACACGATGAACTGGTCGTCTCCGACGGCGGCTAGTTTCGTAGATGGGGTGCTTGCAGGAGTGGTAGAAGCATGGGGCAAGGGCAGCAGGAGGTTGCTGGCTGGCGCGGGCTCACCGGAGCATCCGGTGCTCGCGGTGGCAAGGCGAAGCAGGGCTGAGCAGCAGCAGGAGTAGAGGCGGAGGCGAGCTCGCGCAAAGGAGGCAGCATCCGGCGACCCACGCCCTGGTGGCTCGATGTAGGGGCGCAGGGGCGCTCGAGGCAGGGCCGGAACCTGCGGGTGGCGACGCGAGAGGACCCGGGCGGAGGAGACCCGAGGCGGCGGGGTGCTCTAGTGGGGTAGGCAGGACGGCGGCAGCCATGGGAGGTGGAGCTCGCGGCAGGAGGGAGGCGCTGCAGCAGCGCGGGAACGGGGTAGCAGAGGGGCGCGGCGGCATTGGAGAGGTCAGGGCGGCGGGTCTGGTGGGGATTGGGCGCGGGGGCTCTTCCCTGGCTCGAAGTGGAAGGGAGGAAAGGGAGACGAGGGGAGGAAGAGTGAGAGGGGTCGGGACGAACAGGAGAGAT